>NC_134687.1:481687955-481988955 GCF_050947455.1 Rhinoderma darwinii
ATTGTTGTCGATTGATGACAACTGCTATCAAAATAATAATATGGAAGGAGACGTGTTATAACTTTGTGTCACCGGGTAAGCTCTATTACAAGGATCACCACTTGCGATCATTGTTATAAAGTTTTTGTTTTTGCATCAAATTGAATACCTGCAGCGTGTAAACACTTGCTTCTTTGTACGATTGTAATCCTACTAGAAATTTGATGGCGAGTTGGATTTTTGCAGATCTGCGGTGTGTAAATCCAGTCTCAGAAAACAGCAAGAATATAGTCAGCAGATAAGGCAGAAGGCCTAATATCAGCAGCCTCCATGTTGACTGTAAATAGTTTAGTAAGAAGAGTCATGTGTCCAAAACAAGCCATGGATACAAAAGAGAAACATGGGTATTGATAGAAAAGTTTGTTTTTTTTTTGTTTGTTTTTTCGTAATTAAGGATATATTTCCTGTACCATTTTCTGTACATAAATATGTGGGCAGCCAAAAATGCCTGAGCTACTACGACAGCAGCTCCAGAGATTTGATTTTAGGCAGACACCTAAACATAAGAAAAGACTCAGACTTCTATAGGAAAGACACGCATAATCCATATCTACGTAGGGTTGTGGCCTGTCCCAGGCTGTAATGTCAAGTGACGTGAGGTGATAAATGAGTCGGTTTCACATATATGTGTATTACTTGTCTATCAGATTGGTTGAGGTCTGGTCAGTTGAAGACCTACTGCTCTCAACAGTCGGCCAGTTCTGTTCTCGACAATCAATAAAGAAGTGCCTATCCACTCGTACTCCACTGAAATGGGAACAGTCGCATTCTCAAAATAATTGGGGTAAGCATATGAATTTTTCCATCAGTAATGACTTTCTCAATCTCTTTTTCTAGAAGCAATAGACTGCAGACTAGGCATCAATATAGACCACTTCTTCTCAACTCCAGTCCTCAAGTACTCCCAACTAGTCATGGTTTGACAATTTTCTATAGTAGGAGCGATGCAGTGATATTAACTACAATGTTCAGAAACTCCTCAACGCATGACCTTTTGGAGGATTTAAAGGAAAATTCAAAAAACAGAAATAAAAAGATGGTTAACCCCTTCCCTCTTTAGCCACTTTTGACCTTCCTGACAGAGCCTCATTTTTCAAATCTGACATGTGTCACTTTATGTGGTAATAACGTCGGAATGCTTTTAGCTATCCAAGTGATTCTGAGAATGTTTTCTCGTGACACATTGGACTTGATGATACTGGCAAAATTTGCTCGATATATTCAGTATTTAATTGTGAAAAACACCAAAATTTAGCGAAAAATTGCAAACATTTGCATTTTTCTCAACTTAAATGTATCTGCTTGTAAGACAAGCAGTTATAACACACAAAATGTTTGCTAACTAACATCCCCCATATGTCTACTTTAGATTGGCGCTGTTTTTTGAACATCATTTTATTTTTCTAGGACGTTACAAGGCTTTGAACTTTAGCAGCAATTTCTCACATTTTCAAGAAAATTTCAAAAGGCTATTTTTACAGGGGCCAGTTCACTTGTGGAGTGGCTTTGAGGGCCTTATATATTAGAAACCCAAAAAAAGTCACCCCATTTTGAAAACGTCACCCCTCAAAGTATTCAAAACAGCATTTAGAAAATTTCTTAACCCTTTAAACTTTTCACAGGAATTAAAGCAAAGTAGGGGTGAAATTTACAAATTTCATATTTTTTTGCAGAAATAAATGTTTAATCCAATTTTCTTTATAACACAGAAAGTTTTACCATAGAAATGCAACTGAACATTTATTGCCCAGATTCTGCAGTTTTAGGAAATATCCCACATGTGGCCGTAGCGTGCTACTGGACTGAAGCAAAAGCAAAGGAGCACCTAGTGGATTTTGGGGCCTTATTTTTATTCTAATATATTTTAGGCACCATGTCAGGTTTGAAGGGCTCTTGTGGTGCCAAAACAGTGGAAATCCCCCAAAAGTGATCCCATTTGGGAAACTACACACCTCAAGTAAATTATCTAGGGGTATACTGAGCGTTTTGACCCCCTAGGTTTTTTGCAGAAATTATTGGAAGTAGGCCCTAAAAATAAAAGTCTACATTTTTTCAAAGAAAACGTAGGTTTAGCAAATTTTTTTCTCATTTCCACAAGGACTGAAGGAGAAAAAACACCACAACGTTTGTAAATAAATTTCTCCCGAGTAAAACAATTCCCCACATGTGGTAATAAACGGCTGTTTGGACACACGGCAGGGCTTAGAAGGGATGGAGCACCATTTGGCATTTGGAGTTCACATTTAGCAGGAATGGTTTGCGAAGGCCAGGTCGCATTTACAAAGCCCCTGAGGGGACAAAACAGTGAAAACCCCACACAAGTGACCCCATTTTGGAAACTACACCCATTGAGGAAATTATCTACGGGTATGCTGAGCGTTTTTACCCTACAGGTTTTTTGCAGAAATTATTGGAAGTAGGCCCTGAAAATAAAAAAATCTAGATTTTTTTAAAAGAAAATGTAGGTTTAGCTAATTTTTTCTCATTTCTACAAAGACTGAAAGAAAAAAAGCACCACAAAATTTGTAAAGCAATTTCTCCCGAGTAAAACAGTACCCCACATGTGGTAATAAACGGCTGTTTGGACACACGGCAGGGCTTAGAATGGAAAGAGTGCTATTTCGCTTTTGAAGATCACATTTAGCAGGAATGATTTGCGGAGGCAATGTCGCATTTCCAAAGCCCCTGAGGGGACAAAACAATGTAAACGCCCAAAAAGTCACTCCATTTAGGAAACTACACCCCTTGAGGAATCCATCTAGGAGTATTGTGAGCATTTTGACCCCATAGATGTTTCATAGAATTTATTAGAATTGGGCAATGAAAATAAAAACAATCCTTTTTCTTCAATAAGACGTAGCTTTACCGCAAAATTTTTTGTTTTCTCAACAAATAAAGGAAAAAAAGAACCCAACATTTGTAAAGCAATTTCTCCCGAGTATGGCAATACACGATATGTGGTCATAAACGGCTGTTTGGGCACACGGCAAGGCTCAGAAAGGAAGGAGCGCCATTTGGAGTGCAGATTTTGCTGGATTGGTTTCTGGGCGCCTGTGGAACCAAAACTGTGGAAACCCCCCAGAAGTGACCACATTTTGGAAACTAAACCCCTCAGTGCATTTACCTAGGGGTGTAGTAAGCATATTAACCCCGCAGGTGTTTTGTAGAAATTAGTGTGCACTCGATGTTGCAGAGTGAAAATGGGATTTTTTTCCATAGATATGCCAATATGTGGTGCCGAGCTTGTGCCAAGATAACAAAGCAGCTCTCTAATTATTATGCTGGGTTTCCTAGTTTTAGAAACACCCTTCATGTGGCCCTAATCTTTTGCCTGGACATTCGACCAGGCTCAGGATTGAAAGCGTACCATGTGAAAGCGAGGCCTAATTTGGCGATTTATAAAGTATTAGATCACAATTGCAGAGGCTCAGATGTGAAATAATAAAAAGAAACCCCTGAGAAGTGACCCCATTTGGAAAGGCATTTATTAAGGGGTGTAGTGAGCATTTTCACCCCACAGGTCTTTTCCATAATTGATTGCGCTGCGGATGGTGCAAAGTAAAAATTGATATTTTTCCCTAGATATGCCATTTCAGTGGCAAATATGTCATGCCCAGCTTATGCCACTGGAGACACACACGCCAAAAATTGTTAAAAGGGTTCTCCCAGGTATAACGATGCCATATATGTGGAAGGAAACTGCTGTTTGGGCACACTGTAGGGTTCAGATGGGTGGGAGCGCCATTTGGCTTTTGGAGCATGGATTTTGCTTGGTAATAGTTTTGTTTGGAGTCTTACTGGTGTTTCCGTTTATAATGTGGAGCATATGTGAGCTGGGCAGAGTACATCAGGGGCATAGTCAGGGGGTATAATAATGGGGTAAAAAAAACAATAAAATAATCCATAGATGTGTCGCACTGATATATGGCGTCCTTTCTTATGCCCATTTTGGTCCACACTCTGCACCTTTGCAGTTTGGGGAATTTTGCTGTGAAGTGTTGTCCTGGTATAATGCGGGCACCCTCAATTCCAGCAGATATGTTTGGGCCCTCCGCTTCCTGGTTCCCTAATTTTAGATCCTTGATAAATCGCCTCTTGATACAGAAGAAATGTTCCCCTCGGGCACAACTGCATATTTTTTATTTCCTGACTTATTGGAGCCATAACTAATTTTATTTTTTCATAGATGTAGTGGTATGAGGGCTGTTTTTTTGCAGGATCAGCTGTAGCGATTATTGGTACCATTTTGGGGTACATGCGACTTTTTGATCACCTTTTATCCTATTTTTTGGGAGGCCAGGTAAACAAAAAAACGCAATTCTGGCACAGCTTTTTTAGTTTTTTTTATACAGTGTTCACCATGCGTTATAAATTACCTGTTAACTTTATTCTGTGGGTCCGTACGATTCCGGCAATACCTAATTTATAGAACTTTTTTATGTTTTACAACTTTTTGCACAATAAAATTACTTTTGTAAAAAGAATGTATTTTTTCTGTCGCCAAGTTGTGAGAACCATAACTTTTACATTTTTTTGTCGACGGAGCTGTATGAGGGCTTGTTTTTTGCCAGACAAGCTATAGTTTTTATAGGTACCATTTTTGGATACGTGCAACTTTTTGATCACTTTTTATTCCAATATTTGTAGGGCAAAGTTACCAAAAAACAGAAAATCAGGTATAGTTTTTTACGGGTTTTTTTTACGCTGTTCACCGCGTGCAATAAATAATATAATATTTTGATACCTCAGGTCGTTACGGTCGCAGCGATACCAAATACGTATGGTTTATTATTTTTTTTCAATAATAAAGGACTTGATAAGAGAAAAAGAGCGATTGTGTTTTACTTTATTACTTGAAACTTTTATTGTTTTCAAACTTTTATTTTTTTCACTTTTTTTTACACTTTTTTATACTTTCTTTTACACTTTTTTTCAAGTCCCACTAGGGGACTTGAAGTTCCAACTGTCTGATGTTTTTTTTCTAATACATTGCACTACCTACGTAGTGCAATGTATTAGATCTGTCAGTTATTCACTGACAGCAAGCCGATTAGGCTCCGCCTCCCGGCAGGGCCCAATCGGCTTCCGTAATGGCAGAGCAGGAGGCCATTGTGTCTCCTGTTGCCATAGCAGCAGTCGCCAGTCCTGATTGCCTGTCAGGGCTGGTGATCTGCTAGTAACCACTACGATGCAGCAATCGCTTTCGATTGCTGCATCGAAGGGGTTAATGGCAGGGCTCGGAGCTAGCTCTGGTACCCGCCATTACAGGTGTATATCAGCTGTAACATACACCGCTGATGACGCTGGATCAGCTCCTGAGCCGGCGCCATCTTGCCGTCGGCTACGGAAGCCGATCAGGCTCCGGAAGCCGATCAGGCTCCGCCGCCGGGCGGATCTTGACCGGCTTCCGTGCTAGGCAGACCAGGAGGCCAGTATTAGGCCTCCGGTTGCCATTGCAGCCACCAGAACCCCGGAAATTTCATTGCTGGGGTTCCGATGAGCTGCAAACACCTTAAGTGCAGCACTCGCGTTTGAGCGCTGCACTTAAGGGGTTAATGGCGGGGATCTAAGCTAATTTCGGTCCCCGCCATTACAGCCGGATGTCAGCTGTAAGATACAGCTGAGATCCGGCGATGATGGCACCGACTCTTCTGAGTCGGTGCCAAACATTTGGCGTATGGATACAGCAATTTGCGGGAAGTCATAGCTTTCCATGGCGTACCCATACGGCAAATGTCGGGAAGGGGTTAATCTAAGGATGTGTACACTTAATTGTGCAGCAACACTTGTTGTCTCCATTCTATGTCAGTGTGGGAAGTAGATGTCCGGCCTTATGATTTTGTGATATGTGATAGACCCAGAATCCCAAACACCAAACCAAAGAATTCAAAATAAAGACACAAAACATTATAATTGGGTGTTAAATGGTCAAAACTTTTATTATATTATATGACCAAACCCAAAATGGCAAACCTCCGACTCACGAAGAGTCACCCTCCAGCACGCAGGAAAGGAAAAACCCCCTGTGGGGGAAACCTCTAGGGAAACCATGGCTGGAGGATTGCCCTTCCTCTGGGCTTAGAAGGTGCCAAAATATAATTTGTAACAAAATTTGTACGTTTTCTCTGATTTTCAAGGAAAGACAATACAATGAACGAACGACATAAAACACATAAATCGGCTGATCTGGTTGGCTAGGCGGATGTCACTCTACCTGGGCACACATTAAAATTAATGGGCGATCCACGGATGAGACGGGTCCTCCAGATGCCTCCTTGTAGCACCTGTCTCCGCTCTGGCTAATAGAGGGGGATCTCCTGCTGGAAACCCCCCTCTATTACAGACAACCCGTATGAAGAGGATGGCATCATTGTGATGAAGAAGTGGTCTGGGGTGAAGGGTTTCCCTGCTAGAACCTCCAAATTACATCAGGTCGGTATTGGTGGGGAAGTCAAGCTCAAGGTCCTCAGTCCCATCCAATATGGCGCTGAATGTGGCAGTAAAACCTTCTAATATGGAATCTTCTTTATGTCATAAACATTTGTATTTATGACATCAGCACCTTCATCATCATTACTAAAGGAATTTATTACCACTGCACAACTCATACATTGTGACGTCACCCACAGTGGTCTGAAGTGTTAACCCTTTAATGACTATCAATGTACTTACCACAGAGGCCATAAAGCTGAATAGAACATATCAGCGGCCATAAAGGAAAAGGGATAATGCAGGGAGCATCTCCGCAAAAGAATTATCCATGACAAAGGGTTGTCCAGGATGAGAGAACTTATCTACTTTCTCCAAAAACCAGCACCACACCTGTCCATAGGTTGTGTGTGGTATTACAGCTCATTAACATTCACTTCAATGGAGCTAACCTGCAATACCAAATACAACCTGTGGATAGGTGTGGTGCTGTTTTTGGAAGAAAGCAGCCATATTTTTCTAATCCTGCACAGCTCATGTTAGAAATAGTTCAAAAAAAGTGGGGGGGAGAAGGAGAAGAAGGGGAGAGGGAAAGAAGAAATTAAAAAAAGGGAAAAAGAGGAACTCTGATGTAAAAAACAATCAAACTAGACTGAAAGGAGTCCGCTGGAGGTGCCACATGGAAAGACATATTTCTGCCATGGGGACCAGATTAGTTGAAATGTATCTTGAAGGGGGGCTTCAGAGTGTGGGTTTTAGCACCTTCCTGCCTTTGAAGTGCTGTTGCATTGAAAAACTATGCATTTCATCTTCTAATGCAGCGTCACAAAACTATATAAATTTGGTATCGCCATAATCGTAACGACCCGCAGAATCACGTTATCATGCAATTCATGCCGCCCGATGAACACTGTAAAATCAAAACAGAAATGGCGGAATTCCATTTTTTTTTCAATTCACCCCACAAAATGTAGGTTTTAAAAAATAAATTTTTAATACATTATATGGTACATTAGGCCGCAGGGTAAATTCCACGTAAACAGCGCCATTCATCGGTTAACTGTTTAAATGATACCAGTTCAAGTGACCTTTATCGAAAAACACTATAAGACATTTTTTCCCAATTAACCTTTTAATTGGGCCTAGCATGTGTGATACTGTCTGCTAAGCCGTTGTATCTAAGCATATTACATGTGATACTGTCTGCTGACCCGCTGTCTCCTATCAAGTAGCAGAGCTATCAGTTGTCATAGTCTTAGGGTTCACACGCAAAGTTAAAAATGGCTGAAAATTACAGAGCTGTTTTCAGAGAACACAGCCTTTGATTTACAGCCGTTTTTGAAGCTGGAAACATTTTTTGAGGTGTTTTTTTCTAGATGTTTATGGAGCTGTTTTTCCATTGACACAATGAAAAACATCTCCAAAAACGGCTCAAGAAGTGACATGCTCCTTCTTTTTACGTGCCGTTTTAAAATACAATAGGCAGATGTTTGTAGGCATTGGGCTACCGATTTTTCAGGCGTATTTGAAGGCGTTTACGCCCCGAAATACACCTGAAAACACAGTGTGTGAATATACCCTTATAGATACGCTGTCTCAGATATATATATACATTTTTTTTATTTATTTTTTAGGGGGGTGGGCAAAACACATGTCTTGTGGCACAAGACAGTCTGATTAGTGGGGGAGATACTGGGTCTGGCTTATGCCTTTTGTTACACACTCAATGTAAAATTGTACACTAGCTCGGAGCTGGCGTTGATTTCTGCTTTACATTACGCCCGTTACTGGTGTAAATGATAGTAAAATTGTCGGCCCTTTCCGCAAAGCGCCACACACTTTTCAAAAAGTGCCAAGCACAGCATAAACTGCCCAAAAGCTTTCCCGCACTTTTGGGACTTTTCTATGCCAGATAAGAGGCTTAGCAAGGTTAATAAATTCTCCTCTAGGGCTACAGACAGTAATACAATATCTTAATGCAAGGATCTGTACACTCAGTGTCTGACTGAGGTACCTTGGACCCATCAAAGGAAATAATTCTTGGGGGTCTACCCTTCAACTATATAGAAATAATTTGAACACTCTTAATTGTGTACTAAAAACGTGTGTAGTAAAACAAAGACCAATATTCCCACCATATTGTGACAGATATCAGTCCTACACAGGCATTCTGCAGACCATATAAGTGAATACAGTGCAGTGAAATTCAGTGACTCACAGGTGATATCTTCTCAGATTGGAGTCGTTCACGTTCTCTTTTCTTCTTCATCTGGCCCAGAGCGCCATGATGACTTCTTCCAGTCTTCTTCATCTCCAATGCCCAAGCGCGAACCACAAGATACGTCATGAAAGTGTTGATGTAACCTAGATACCACGTGTAATGACGGGGTAGGGAGAAGACAGGTGAGCCCTAATCTACCCGCCACTCAGTCCCTGCCTACTTGCACGGCCCGTCCTAGGCGACGGCGTACAACTGGGCGACGGTCCCTATGCTCAATATGTGCACCACAGACAGACAAGGGTACACAGAAGCTAAGGGAAATGGGGCAGTTGCCCACGGCAACACAGAGAGCAACAGGCATAGTGAACGAGCCGAGTCAAAACAGGAGTGTACGAGGTACCAGACGCAGAGCAGGAGCGTAGTCAGTAAAGCCAGGGTCAAAATGAAGCAAGGTCAATAATAATAGCAGGAGCAGCAGAGCCAGGAAACAGGAAAGAATCACAGGCAAAGACAAGCAGGAAATGAAGGTATAAATAGACCGAGGGCGGGAGCTAGAACCGTCTGGCCAGGCTGTGATAGGTTCTCCCACACCTGAGCCTCCCAGCCAGAGTGGTAGCAGATCCAGTCACTATCAGACCTAGGAGCAGGTGCAGACTGATTAACCACGGGCGTCGACACAGAAGCTGTGTCTGGCAGATCCTTTACACCACGTTCCCGTGACCCAATGTGCCACGTCACAGTGTATTCAAATCATGGAAGCGTCCGGTCTACATGACTACCGACCGTCATGGTGTGCAAACCTTAGATCAAAATTTCGACATATAACTAACTCTAAACCTCATAAGGTAATTTTCTTTAGCTATTATACCAGGATGTAGGCGGAGGAGTAGGCTAAGAGAACGGAAAGTGGCCGAGGCGGGAGTTGGGCCAGAGTGAATATGACGCTTGACTGGGGTCTGGGGAGGGGAAGGGGAGAGAGACAGGTGGGAGCAGAGGGGCAACATAAAAAAAATAATTTAACTGAATCTACTACTTTAAAACAGTCACTCACCAAGTTGCAGAGCTGGCCGCTGCTTCTGGCCCCTGCATGGGTCCTATTCCTTTCTACAAACCAGTTACCGCTGATCATAACCTTGATGAGCGGCGGCTGCCCACTTTATTTTACTTTTGTGGCCAGGCCCCTGACAGTAGTACCAGCGGTACTACCCTGATGGTAGGCCTGTTTGCAGGGGTACTAGCCAACTACGTCACAGATAACCCAAGTTTCAAGACCATGCAAAGTTATGGATTCTTGCCATCCCGTGGAATATGGGAACAATAGGAAATTCTATCAGTAAGTATTCTGCCTGTTTCTTGGCTAATACTCCTAATCCAATTCCTTCTTCTAGCAGATTTTTTAAAGATTCTTTACATGCGGTGCTTGGTTTCGCCACAAGTTTGCGATATGTCGATTCATTGTCTAATATGGTATGAACGTGTCGGGAATATAAACAGGAATCTAGAACAACTCCTGCTCCATAAGATTTGGAAGACACAGTTATACGCTGGATATATGGTGAGCACCTCTGTGTTTTCACCTTTAGCCCTTATGTGTGTATAGTGAACCTTTTAGAAGGTTAATCTTTACCCGCTAAGGTGGAAGGGTTGGTTCCAATGCCTAGTTATGGTGGTGTCTGAGGAAATAAAGGTCCTTTTAGACGTCCCGATACTGACGATGAAAACCAGCGGCAATCGACGATACAGCGTGTCACAAGGAGCAATAATCGGTAGTGTATGGGGGCAAACAATCGTTACTACACCAGACCCCGCACCGATCTGCCAGTCCAGCTGCCTCCGGACACTTGACAACACTGCCGGAAGAAGATGGCTCTGATAACTGCATAGCGGCCGTTCGGCAGAACTGCAGCTCGGCCTCTATTCTTTGACCGGAGCCATCTGCTTCCGGCAGTGTTGTCCGGTGCCCGGAGGCAGCTGGAGTGGCGGATAGGTGCGGAGTCCAGATGTCGGACACGCACCGATCATATACTGATGACCTATCCAGTGGATAGGTCATCAGTTGTCAAAACGTGGAAAACCCCTTTAAAGGGAAGGTGTCACGGAATTTATTTATTTTTATATAATATTGCTTTTAGTATGTCATTAAAATAAATTGTATTTATTTGTGTTTTTGTGTTGTACTTTTTACTTTTTTCTCTCTTTTACTTCTCTATGGGGCTGCCATTTTTTTTTCATCTCTGTATCTGTCCATTAACAACACATACAGAGATGGAATACGGCACATACATCCCCATAGAGAATGCGAAAAGGAGCCGTTCCATTCACTATAGCGTACGCCGTCTGTGTGGGAACGGCGCATGCGCCACTCCCACACAGACCAAAGGGAAGGTCTTTGGTAGAGCGACATCCGGCGCCATTTTCATGTGGACCGGAAGCCACGACCGGACAGTAAGATGACGACTTCCGGTCGCGGCTTCCGGCCATATGTTGAAGGCAGCGCAGACACAAGTACTAGGAGCCGCAGGGCGGAGGCGGCAGCGGCGGCAGGAGCAGGTAAGTTATGTTTGTGTATGTGATGTGTGTGTATGTTAGTGTTATACTGTCTGCTAAGCACTGTATCTAATCCTCCTACACTGTGCATTCGCTCAGAAAATGGCGGCACACAGTGTAGAAGGTTTGAACATTCAACCCCCTCCTTTCTCCAGTAGCCAGGATAAAGGAGGGGGGATTCTGTGAGGACACTGGAGCAAGTGTGTCTACTACAAATTTTCAGCATAAGGCAATGAGGTTGCTTTACCACATGCCAATGCTGCAATTTTGGGAATTGCTCCCTCTAGTGACAAGCACATGGAAATGTTATAAATTAGAATCTAATTTATAATATTTCCTGACTTGTGAAAAAATTAAAAAAGTTAAAACAATGTGTAATCACTTATATACTAACTGTTTAACTGAAAAAAAGAAAAAAAAATTTCTAGCGACACATTCCGTTTCATACACCAGTCCTATTAAACAGTTTGCTGGAGTAAGATGCAACACATTTATTAATAGGCGAACGCGGCCTGTCATCAGTACTTTCTACGTGCTGCGGCCTGCTGTAAGAGCCTGAGGGAATCCGGGAGGGAGAATTGGAGTGGTGAGGTAAGTACATTTTTAAAATGTATTTTATTGTATTGTATTTTATTGTCTGATTGGGGGGGGGGGCAAACAGTCTGATTGGGGGGGAGGTATGGGTCTGGCACGGACCTTTGCCTTGTTACGCCCCCCAGAGATAAATCTGGGCCGCACTATACATATAGATTTCTGCTATAATTTACATCAGTTACTGGCGTAAATTATAGTAAAATTGTTGGCCATTTCTGCTAAGCCCCGCCCATTTTTTGCCCCCAAAAATGTCAACATTTGTGCATTTTGTGAATTTTTTACGCTAGTAAACTGGTGTAGAAAGGTTAATATATTCCCCCCAAAGGCTACAGACCGTAATACAATGTCTTAACCCCTTCCCTCTTTAGCCACTTTTGACCTTCCTGACAGAGCCTCATTTTTCAAATCTGACATGTGCCACTTTATGTGGTAATAACGTCGGAATGCTTTTAGCTATCCAAGCGATTCTGAGATTGTTTTCTCGTGACACATTGGACTTGATGTTACTGGCAAAATTTGCTCGATATGTTCAGTATTTAATTGTGAAAAACACCAAAATTTAGCAAAAAATTGCAAACATTTGCATTTTTCTCAACTTAAATGTATCTGCTTGTAAGACAAAGCAGTTATAACACACAAAATTGTTGCTAACTAACATCCCCCATATGTCTACTTTAGATTGGCATCGTTTCTTGAACATCCTTTTATTTTTCTAGGATGTTACAAGGCTTTGAACTTTAGCAGCAATTTCTCACATTTTCAAGAAAATTTCAAAAGGCTATTTTTACAGGGGCCAGTTACATAGTTACATAGTACATAGTTACATAGTTAGTACGGCTGAAAAAAGACACGTCCATCAAGTTCAACCAAGGGACGGGAAAAGGGAAGGAAAAATTTCTACACATAGGAGCTAATATTTTTTTGTTCTAGGAAATTATCTAACCCATTTTTAAAGCAATCTACTGTCCCTGCTGTAACCAGCTCCTGCGGTAGGCTATTCCATAGATTCACAGTTCTCACAGTAAAGAAGGCTTGTCGCCTCTGCAGCTTGAACCTTTTTTTCTCCAGACGGAGGGAGTGCCCCCTTGTTTTTTGAGGGGGTTTTACAAGGAACAGGATTTCACCATATTTTTTGTATGTGCCATTAATATATTTATATAAGTTAATCATGTCCCCCCTTAGTCGTCTTTGTGAAGTGGCTTTGAGGGCCTTATATATTAGAAACCCAAAAAAAGTCACCCCATTTTGAAAACTTCACCCCTCAAAGTATTCAAAACAGCATTTAGAAAATTTCTTAACCCTTTAAACTTTTAAAGCAAAGTAGGGGTGAAATTTAAAAATTTTATATTTTTTTGCAGAAATTTATTTTTAATCCAATTTTCTTTATAACACAGAAAGTTTTACCATAGAAATGCAACTGAATATTTATTGCCCAGATTCTGCAGTTTTAGGAAATATCCCACATGTGGCCGTAGTGTGCTACTGGACTGAAGCACCAGCTTCAGAAGCAAAGGAGCAACTAGTGGATTTTGGGGCCTTATTTTTATTCTAATATATTTTAGGCACCATGTCAGGTTTGAAGGGCTCTTGTGGGGCCAAAACAGTAGAAATCCCCCAAAAGTGATCCCATTTGGGAAACTACACACCTCAAGTAAATTATCTAGGGGTATACTGAGCGTTTTGACCCCCTAGGTTTTTTGCAGAAATTATTGGAAGTAGGCCCTGAACATAAAAGTCTACATTTTTTCAAAGAAAATGTAGTTTTAGCTAATTTTTTCTCATTTCTACAAAAACTGAAAGAAAAAAAGCACTGCAAAATTTGTAAAGCAATTTCTCCCAAGTAAATCAGTACCCCACATGTGGTAATAAACGGCTGTTTGGACATACGGCAGGTCTTAGAATGGAAAGAGCGCTATTTGGCTTTTGAATATCACATTTAGCAGGAATGGTTTGCGGAGGCAATGTCGCATTTGCAAAGCCCCTGAAGGGACAAAACAATGAAAACGCCCAAAAAGTGACTCCATTTAGGAAACTACACCCCTTGAGGAATCCATCTAGGAGTAATGTGAGCATTTTGACCCCATAGATGTTTCATAGAATTTATTAGAATTGGGCAGTGAAAATAAAAACAATCCTTTTTCTTCAATAAGACGTAGCTTTACCGCAAAATTTTTTGTTTTCTCAACAAATAAAGGAAAAAAAGAACCCAACATTTGTAAAGCAATTTCTCCCGAGTATGGCAATACCCCATATGTGGTCATAAACTGCTGTTTGGGCACACGGCAAGGCTCAGAAAGGAAGGAGCGCCATTTGGAGTGCAGATTTTGCTGGATTGGTTTCTGGGCGCCTGTGGGACAAAAACTGTGGAAACCCCCCAGAAGTGACCACATTTTGGAAACTACACCCCTCAATGCATTTACCTAGGGGTGTAGTAAGCATATTGTTTTGTAGAAATTAGTGTGCACTCGATGTTGCAGAGTGAAAATTTGATTTTTTTCCATAGATATGCCAATATGTGGTGCCCAGCTTGTGCCAAGATAACAAGAAAGCTCTCTAATTATTATGCTGGGTTTCCTAGTTTTAGAAACACCCTTCATGTGGCCCTAATCTTTTGCCTGGACATTCGACCAGGCTCAGGATTGAAAGCGTACCATGCGAAAGCGAGGCCTAATTTGGCGATTTATAAAGTATTAGATCACAATTGCAGAGGCTCAGATGTGAAATAATAAAAAGAAACCCCTGAGAAGTGACCCCATTTGGAAACTGCACCCCTCAAGGCATTTATTAAGGGGTGTAGTGAGCATTTTCACCCCACAAGTCTTTTCCATAAATGATTGTGCTGCGGATGGTACAAAAGTAAAAATTTATATTTTTCCCTAGATATGCCATTTCAGTGGCAAATATGTCATGCCCAGCTTATGCCACTGGAGAAACACACCCCAAAATTTTTTAAAAGGGTTCTCCCGGGTATAACGATACCATATATGTGGAAGGAAACTGCTGTTTGGGCACACTGTAGGGTTCATATGGGTGGGAGCGCCATTTGGCTTTTGGAGGGGGGAATTTGCTTGGTAATAGTTTTGTTTGGAGTCTTACTGGTGTTTCCGTTTATAATGTGGAGCATATGTGAGCTGGGCAAAGTACATCAGGGGCATAGTCAGGGGGTATAATAATGGGGTAAAAAAAACAATAAAATAATCCATAGATGTGTGTTACACTGTGAAGCAATCCTTTCTGCACAGGCCAGTGTCGCACTGATATATGGCGTCCTTTCTTATGCCCCTTTTGGTCCACACTCCGTACCTTTGCAGTTTGGGGAATTTTGCTGTGAAGTGTTGTCCTGGTATAATGCGGGCACCCTCGCTTCCAGCAGATATGTTTGGGCGCTCCTGGTTCCCTAATTTTAGATCCTTGATAAATCGCCTCTTGATACAGAAGAAATGTTCCCCTCGGGCACAACTGCATATTTTTTATTTCCCGACTTATTGCAGCCATAACTAATTTGATTTTTTCATAGATGTAGTGGTATGAGGGCTGTTTTTTTTACGGGACGAGCTGTAGCGATTATTGGTACCATTTTGGGGTACATGCGACTTTTTGATCACCTTTTATCCTATTTTTTGGGAGGCCAGGTAAACAAAAAAATGCAATTCTGGCACAGCTTTTTTAGTTTTTTTTATACAGTGTTCATCATGCGTTATAAATTACCTGTTAACTTTATTCTGTGGGTCCGTACGATTCCGGCAATACCTAATTTATAGAACTTTTTTATGTTTTCCAACTTTTTGCACAATAAAATTACTTTTGTAAAAAGAATGTATTTTTTCTGTCGCCAAGTTGTGAGAACCATAACTTTTTAATTTTTTTGTCGACGGAGCTGTATGAGGGCTTGTTTTTTGCGAGACAAGCTATAGTTTTTATAGGTACCATTTTTGGATACGTGCAACTTTTTGATCACTTTTTATTCCAATATTTGTAGGGCAAAGTGACCAAAAAACAGAAACTCAGGTATAGTTTTTTACAGGGTTTTTTTTACGCTGTTCACCGCGTGCAATAAATAATATAATATTTTGATACCTCAGGTCGTTACGGTCGCGGCGATACCAAATACGTATGGTTTATTATTTTTTTTCAATAATAAAGGACTTGATAAGAGAAAAAGGGCGATTGTGTTTTACTTTATTACTTGAAACTTTTATTGGTTTCAAACTTTTATTTTTTTCACTTTTTTTTACACTTTTTTATACTTTCTTTTACACTTTTTTTCAAGTCCCACTAGGGGACTTGAAGTTCCAACTGTCTGATGTTTTTTTTCTAATACATTGCACTACGTACGTAGTGCAATGTATTAGATCTGTCAGTTATTCACTGACAGCAAGCCGATTAGGCTTCGCCTCCCGGCGGGGCCCAATCGGCTTCCGTAATGGCAGAGCAGGAGGCCATTGTGTCTCCTGTTGCCATAGCAGCAGTCGCCAGTCCTGATTGCCTGTCAGGGCTGGTGATCTGCTAGTAACCACTACGATGCAGCAATCGCTTTCGATTGCTGCATCGAAGGGGTTAATGGCAGGGCTCGGAGCTAGCTCCGGTTCCTGCCATTACAGGTGGATGTCAGCTGTAACATACAGCTGACTTCCACCACTGATGACGCCGGATCAGCTCCTGAGCCGGCGCCATCTTGCCGTCGGCTACGGAAGCCGATCAGGCTCCGCCGCCGGGCGGATCTTGACCGGCTTCCGTCCTAGGCAGACCGGGAGGCCAGTATTAGGCCTCCGGTTGCCATTGCAGCCACCGGAACCCCGGAAATTTCATTGCTGGGGTTCCGATGAGCTGCAAACACCTTAAGTGCAGCACTCGCGTTTGAGCGCTGCACTTAAGGGGTTAATGGCGGGGATCTAAGCTAATTTCGGTCCCCGCCATTACAGCCGGATGTCAGCTGTAAGATACAGCTGAGATTTGGCGATGATGGCACCGACTTTTCTGAGCCGGTGCCAAACATTTGGCGTATGGATACAGCAATTTGCGCGAAGTCATAGCTTTCCATGGCGTACCCATACGGCAAATGTCGGGAAGGGGTTAATCTAAGGATGTGTACACTTAATTGTGCAGCAACACTTGTTGTCTCCATTCTATGTCAGTGTGGGAAGTAGATGTCCGGCCTTATGATTTTGTGATATGTGATAGACCCAGAATCCCAAACACCAAACCAAAGAATGCAAAATAAAGACACAAAACATTATAATTGGGTGTTAAATGGTCAAAACTTTTATTATATTATATGACCAAACCCAAAATGGCAAACCTCCGACTCACGAAGAGTCACCCTCCAGCACGCAGGAAAGGAAAAACCCCCTGTGGGGGAAACCTCTAGGGAAACCATGGCTGGAGGATTGCCCTTCCTCTGGGCTTAGAAGGTGCCAAAATATAATTTGTAACAGAATTTGTACGTTTTCTCTGATTTTCAAGGAAAGACAATACAATGAACGAACGACATAAAACACATAAATCGGCTGATCTGGTTGGCTAGGCGGATGTCACTCTTCCTGGGCACCCATTAAAATTAATGGGCGATCCACGGATGAGACGGATCCTCCAGATGCCTCCTGGTAGCACCTGTCTCCGCTCTGGCTAATAGAGGGGGATCTCCTGCTGTAAACCCCCCTCTATTACAGACAACACGTATGAAGAGGATGGCATCATTGTGATGAAGAAGTGGTCTGGGGTGAAGGGTTTCCCTGCTAGAACCTCCAAATTACATCAGGTCGGTATTGGTGGGGAAGTCAAGCTCAAGGTCCTCAGTCCCATCCAATATGGCGCTGAATGTGGCAGTAAAACCTTCTAATATGGAATCTTCTTTATGTCATAAACATTTGTATTTATGACATCAGCACCTTCATCATCATTACTAAAGGAATTTATTACCACTGCACAACTCATACATTGTGACGTCACCCACAGTGGTCTGAAGTGTTAACCCTTTAATGACTGGCAATGTACTTACCACAGAGGCCATAAAGCTGAATAGAACATATCAGCGGCCATAAAGGAAAAGGGATAATGCAGGGAGCATCTCCGCAAAAGAATTATCCATGACAAAGGGTTGTCCAGGATGAGAGAACTTATCTACTTTCTCCAAAAACCAGCACCACACCTGTCCATAGGTTGTGTGTGGTATTACAGCTCATTAACATTCACTTCAATGGAGCTAACCTGCAATACCAAATACAACCTGTGGATAGGTGTGGTGCTGTTTTTGGAAGAAAGCAGCCATATTTTTCTAATCCTGCACAGCTCCTGTTAGAAATAGTTCAAAAAAAGTGGGGGGAGAAGGAGAAGAAGGGGAGAGGGAAAGAAGAAATTAAAAAAAGGGAAAAAGAGGAACTCTGATGTAAAAAAAAATCAAACTAGACTGAAAGGAGTCCGCTGGAGGTGCCACATGGAAAGACATATTTCTGCCATGGGGACCAGATTAGTTGAAATGTATCTTGAAGGGGGGCTTCAGAGTGAGGGTTTTAGCACCTTCCTGCCTTTGAAGTGCTGTTGCATTGAAAAACTATGCATTTCATCTTCGAATGCAGCGTCACAAAACTATATAAATGTAATAATCGTAACGACCCACAGAATCACGTTATCATGCAATTCATGCCGCCCGATGAACACTGTAAAATCAAAACAGAAATGGCGGAATTACAGGTTTTTTTTCAATTCACCCCACAAAATGTAGGTTTAAAAAAAAAAAAAATGTAATACATTATATGGTACATTAGGCCGCAGGGTAAATTCCACGTAAACAGCGCCATTCATCGGTTAACTGTTTAAAAGATACCAGTTCAAGTGACCTTTATCGAAAAACACTATAAGACATTTTTTCCCAATTAACCTTTTAATTGGGCCTAGCATGTGTGATACTGTCTGCTAAGACGTTGTATCTAAGCATATTATGTGTGATACTGTCTGCTGACCCGCTGTCTCCTATCAAGTAGCAGAGCTATCAGGTGTCATAGTCTTTTTTCTCATTGACACAATGAAAAACATCTCCAAAAACGGCTCAAGAAGTGACATGCTCCTTCTTTTTACGTGCCGTTTTAAAATGCAATAGGCAGATGTTTGTAGGCATTGGGCTACCGATTTTTCAGGCGTATTTGAAGGCGTTTACGCCCCGAAATACGCCTGAAAACACAGTGTGTGAATATACCCTTATAGATACGCTGTCTTAGATATATATATACATTTTTTTTTTTTTTTTTTTAGAGGAGTGGGCAAAACACATGTCTTGTGGCACAAGACAGTCTGATTAGTGGGGGAGAAACGGGTTCTGGCTTAGGCCTTTTGTTACACACTCAATATAAAATTGTACACTAGCTCGGAGCTGGCGTTAATTTCTGCTTTACATTTACATCGTTACTGGTGTAAATGATAGTAAAATTGTCGGCCCTTTCCGCAAAGCGCCACACACTTTTCAAAAAGTGCCAAGCGCAGCATAAACTGCCCAAAAGCTTTCCCGCACTTTTGGGATTTTTCTATGCCAGATAAGAGGCTTAGCAAGGTTAATAAATTCTCCTCTAGGGCTACAGACAGTAATACAATATCTTAATGCAAGGATCTGTACACTCAGTGTCTGACTGAGGTACCTTGGACCCACCAAAGGAAATAATTCTTGGGGGTCTACCCTTCAACTATATAGAAATAATTTGAACACTCTTAATTGTGTACTAAAAACGTGTGTAGTCAAACAAAGACCAATATTCCCACCATATTGTGACAGATATCAGTCCTACACAGGTATTCTGCAGACCATATAAGTGAATACAGTGCAGTGAAATTCAGTGACTCACAGGTGACATCTTCTCAGATTGGAGTCGTTCAAGTTCTCTTTTCTTCTTCATCCGGCCCAGAACGCCATGATGACTTCTTCCAGTCTTCTTCATCTCCAATGCCCAAGCGCGAACCACAAGATACGTCATGAAAGTGTTGATGTAACCTAGATACCACGTGTAATGACGGGGTAGGGAGACAGACAGGTGAGCCCTAATCTACCCGCCACTCAGTCCCTGCCTACTTGCACGGCCCGTCCTAGGCGACAGCGTACAACTGGGCGACGGTCCCTACGCTCAATATGTGCACGACAGACAAACAGAAGAGGGTACACAGAAGCTAAGGGAAATGGGGCAGTTGCCCACGGCAACACAGTGAGCAACAGGTGTAGTAAACGAGCCGAGTCAAACCAGGAGTGTACGAGGTACCAAACGCAGAGCAGGAGCATAGTCAGTAAAGCCAGGGTCAAAATGAAGCAAGGCCAATAATAATAGCAGGAGCAGCAGAGCCAGGAAACAGGAAAGAATCACAGGCAAAGACAAGCAGGAAATGAAGGTATAAATAGACTGAGGGCGGGAGCTAGAACCGTCTGGCCAGGCTGTGATAGGTTCTCCCACACCTGAGCCTACCAGCCAGAGTGGTAGCAGATCGAGTCACTCTATCAGACCTAGGAGCAGGTGCAGACTGATTAACCACAGGTGTCGACACAGAAGCTGTGTCTGGCAGATCCTTTACAGTACCCCCCCTTTTATGAGGGGCCACTGGACCCATTCTAGGTGGACCTGGCTTATTGGGGAACCGAAGATGGCACCTCCTGAGCAATACCCCAGCGTGAACATCCCGGGCGGGTAACCAAGTTCTCTCCTCAGGCCCATTTCCTCTCCAATGGACAAGGTACTGGAGGGAGCCTTGGACCATCCTGCTGTCCACAATCTTGGCCACCTCAAATTCTACCCCTTCAGGGGTGAGAACAGGGACCGGAGGTTTTCTCGAGGTAGCCAAGGACGGGGAGCAGCGTTTCAGGAGGGAGGCATGAAACACGTTGTGTATTAGAAAAGACGGGGGTAACTCCAGTCGGAAGGAGACAGGTTTAAGGACCTCAATGACCTTGTACGGCCCTATATACCGGGGAGCACATTTTTTGGACGGAACTTTAAGGCGCAAATTTTTTGAAGACAGCCACACCAGATCCCCGACCACAAACAAGGGGTTAGCAGAACGTCTTCTATCTGCCTGTGTCTTTTGTATGCTCTGGGATGCCTCTAGGTTCTTCTGAACCTGGGCCCAGACTGTGCACAGTTCCCGATGAATGACATCTACCTCGGGATTGTTGGAACCACCAGGTGAAACGGAGGGGAACCGTGGAATAAATCCAAAATTACAGAAAAAGGGGGAAACCCCTGACGATTTTCTGACCCGGTTATTAAGGGAAAATTCGGCGAGGGAAATGAAGGGGACCCAATCATATTGACAGTCAGAGATAAAACACCTTAAATATTGTTCTAGAGACTGATTAGTCCTCTCAGTTTGGCCATTAGTTTCAGGATGGAAGGCCAAGGAGAAGGACAGATCAATCTCCAACTTTTTACAGAAAGCACTCCAAAACAATGAAACAAATTGTACCCCTCTGTCAAACAATATTGACAGGAACCCCATGGAGACGCAGGATGTGTTTGACAAACAAGGTAGCTAACGTCTTAGCATTGGGTAGTTTCTTGAGGGGCACAAAGTGTCACATCTTACTGAAGCGCTCTAATACAACCCACACCACCGACTTGCCTTGAGATGGAGGCAGATCGGTGATAAAATCCATGGAGATATGGATCCAAGGTCTCTGAGGAATGGGCAAAGAACATAGTAATCCCGCTGGTCGGGACCTGAGAGTCTTGGACCTAGCACAAATTTCACAAGCGGCAACGTAGGCCTTAACGTCTTTAGGCAACCCAGGCCACCAATAGTTTCTGGCAATGAGGTGCTTGGTACCCAGGATGCCTGGATGCCCAGATAGTGCAGAGTCATAATTTTCCCATAGTACCCTTATCCGGAATTGCAGGGGAACAAACAGCTTGTTCTCAGGAAGGTTCCCGGGAGCTGAACCTTGATCAGCCACAATTTCAGAGACTAAGTCAGAATCAACAGAGGAAATGATTATACCTGGGGGCAAAACACAAGCAGGATCTTCCTCCGAAGGAGGGCTGGCCATGAAGCTAAGCGACAGTGCATCAGCTTTAATATTTTTAGACCCAGTCCTATAGGTGACCAAAAAGTTGAATCTAGTAAAAAACAATGCCCATCGAGCTTGTCTCGGGTTTAGCCTCCGGGCAGATTCTAGGAAAACCAGATTCTTGTGGTCGGTAAGGACCGTTACCTGGTGCCTAGCCCCCTCCAGGAAGTGGTGTCACTCTTCAAATGCCCATTTAATTGCTAAGAGATCGCGGTTCCCAGTATCATAGTTACTCTCAGTGGGCGAGAACTTCCTGGAGACGTAGGCACAGGGACGGAGATGGCTGAGGGACCTGATACCCTGGGACAAGACAGCACCCACTCCCACCTCGGAGGCGTCAACCTCCACGATGAATGGCTCCATTTGGTTAGGCTGAATCAGCACTGGGGCCGAGATAAAGCACTTCTTAAGAACCTCAAAAGCCTGGACCGCCTCCGGAGGCCAGTGGAGGAGATCAGCACCTTTGCGAGTAAGATCCGTAAGAGGCTTAGCGATGACCGAGAAGTTAGCAATAAAGCTCCTGTAATAATTAGCAACCCCAGGAAGCACTGTAACGCCTTCAGGGAGGCAGGTTGGACCCATTCAGCCACAGCCTGAACCTTGGCAAGGTCCATGCGGAATTCATGAGGAGTGAGGATTTGACACAAAAATGGTATCTCCTGCACCCCAAACACACATTGTGCGGTTTTAGCAAAGAGTTTGTTTTCCCGAAGAGCCTGGAGCACCTTCCTAACATGCTCAATGTGGGAGGACCAGTCCTTGGAAAACACAAGTATGTCATCAAGGTACACTACAAGAAATACCCCCAGGTAGTCTCTTAAAATCTCATTTATGAAAATCTGGAAGACTGCGGGAGCATTACACAACCCAAAGGGCATGACAAGGTATTCGAAATGACCTTCGGGCGTGTTAAACGCAGTCTTCCACTCATCCCCCTCTCTGATGCGGATAAGGTTATAAGCCCCCCAAAGATCAAACTTAGAGAACCATTGGGCCCCCTGAACCTGATTGAAGAGATCAGGAATCAAAGGAAAGGGATACTGGTTCCTTACAGTGACCTTATTCAAGTTTCGGTAATCGATGCACGGCCTAAGACCACCATCCTTCTTCCCTACGAAGAAGAAGCCGGCACCTACCGGAGAAGTAGAGGGGCGAATGTAACCCTTGGCCAGGCATTCCTGGATATACTTTCCCATGGCTTCACGTTCGGGACAAGAGAGATTAAATATCCTACCCTTAGGGAGCTTAGCTCCTGGTAACAAATTGATTGCGCAATCGTATTCTCTATGAGGAGGTAACACTTCGGAGGCCTTTTTAGAAAAAACATCAGCGAAGTCCTGAATAAACTCAGGTAGAGTGTTCATCTCCTCAGGGAGAGAAATAAAATTAACAGAAAAACATGATGTCATGCATTCATTACCCTATTTGGTAAGACCCCCAGTATTCCAGTTAAACGTGGGATTATGCATCTGCAACCAGGGAAGGCCTAAAACCAAATCGGACGATAATCCCTGCATCACCAGTACAGAGCACTGCTCCAAATGCATGGAGCCAACAATGAGTTCAAAAACAGGGGTATGCTGCGTAAAATAACCATTAGCAAGTGGAGTGGAGTCGATACCCACTACCGGGACAGGTTTAGGCAAATCAATCAAAGGCATAGCTAGAGACATAGCAAATTCCACAGACATAATATTAGCAGAAGACCCTGAATCCACGAAGGCACTGCCGGTAGCAGACCTACCTTCAAAAGAGACCTGAAAGGGAAGCAAGATCTTATTAGGTTTCATATTTACGGGAAATACCTGTGCGCCCAAGTGACCTCCCCGATGGTCACTTAGGCGCGGAAGTTCTTCCGGCTGCTTATTCTTACGCCTAAGACAGTTGTTCACTTGATGCTGGTCATCCCCACAGTAGAAGTAGAGACCATTCTTCCTGTGGAGCTCTCTACGTTGTTGGGGATACACGAAGGCCCCGAGTTGCATTGGTTTATCCCAGTTTTCCGTGGAAGAACGAAGCAACGGAACCTTGAGAGCCATCATGGGGGAGCCAGAGGAGAAAGCACAAAAACGTTCAAGTCGTCGTTCCCTGAGACGTCGGTCAAGACGTACCGCTAAAGCTATAACCTGATCTAGAGAGTCTGAAGAGGAATAGCTAACTAACAGGTCTTTCAGGGCGTTCGACAGACCCAATCTAAACTGGCACCTCAAGGCAGGGTCATTCCACCGAGAAGCTACACACCACTTCCTAAAGTCAGAACAGTACTCCTCAACGGGTCTCTTACCCTGACGTAAGGTTACCAGCTGACTCTCGGCAAAGGCAGTCTTGTCAGTCTCGTCATATATGAGCCCGAGAGCAGAAAAAAAAAGATCAACAGAGGAAAGTTCAGGGGCGTCAGGAGCCAAGGAGAAGGCCCATTCTTGGGGCCTGTCCTGGAGCCGGGACATAATTATACCCACTCGCTGGCTCTCAGAACCTGAGGAGTGGGGCTTTAAACGGAAATAGAGCCTACAACTCAAAAGGTCTTCCGGTCCCCTCAGAACCGGTCAGGCAACTTGAGGTGGGGTTCAAGAGGTTAGGTGGGGGGCACTACCAGGGTAGCATCATGCTGGTTGCCCTTCTGAGCCAGGGCTTGGACCTGTAGGGAGAGGCCCTGCATTTGCTGAGCCAGGGTCTCAAGGGTGTCCATAGTTGTGTCAGGGACCAGGGTAGAAAAGGTATATGGGCCTGTGATTATGTAATGACGGGGAAGGGAGACAGACAGGTGAGTCCTAATCTACCCGCCACTCAGTCCCTGCCTACTTGCAACGGCCCGTCCTAGGCGACGGCGTACAACTGGGCGACGGTCCCTACGCTCAATAAGTGCACGACAGACAAGGGTACACAGAAGCTAAGGGAAATGGGGCAGATGCCCACGGCAACACCGTGAGCAACAAGAGTAGTGAACGAGCCGAGTCAAACCAGGAGTGTACGAGGTACCAAACGTAGAGCAGGAGAGTAGTCAGTAAGCCAGGGTCAATATGAAGCAGAGACAAATAGTTCAAGCAGCAGCAGCAGAGCCAGGAAACAGGAGAATCACAGGCAAAGGAGGAGCAGGAAGTGAAGGTATAAATAGACAGAGGGCGGGAGCTAGCTCCGTCTGGCCAGGCTGTGATAGGCTCTCCCACTCCTCAGCCTCCCAGCCTGATTGGTAGAAGGAGGGGTCACTCGATCAGACTTAAGAGCAGGTGCAGACTGACTAACCACGGGCGTCGACACAGAAGCTGTGTCTGGCAGATCCTATACAATCATACAAGCATAGCTTCATCCGAAATTCCCATAAAATGTTAAAACAGTAATTGGCCCAAACGGTTGAAATTGACCATTGAGATCAACCTATCATCTTTGGTGCATGACCAGCTTTACACTTAAGCTGGCCAAACACTAGTTATTTGAGATGGCCGTTTTCTGAAAGTTTTGTAGAACAAACAACCCAAGCATATAGAGCGTCTGGCAGATGCCTCAGTACTAAATTTTACGTCTACTTCATACAGTTAAAGTGATTGTGATAAAGTATTGGTTCTATAAATACCTTTGTGAAGAAAAAACAAAGAAAAAACAAAATAAAAATACTATATCATATTCATTTATACGCTTGAGTGCTTGGATTGTTTGTTCTACATAGATTGTGGGTTGTCCAAACCCGAACCCTCACAGCACCTGAACATTCCAGCCAGAATCTAATATTTTGAACTTACGTATTCTGAAAGTTGTCGTTCTGGATGACAATGCCAGAAGTTAAAACGACAAATCTTTAAACGATCTCTGCCTTATTCTGTAGCCTGGTCTGGGATTTTATTGATGGGATTCACATCTGTTGTTTGGCATGAATGACTTTTCAAGTATTGCCTAGTACTGCACCCAACACAATAGATCACCTTTTTCCTAGATATCTGCTTGACACGATCGTTGGTGCCACCAACAGTTTGCAGAAAGTAATATAAGGCTTCGTTCACATCGGCGTCAGGGCTCCGTTCCGTCTGAGCTTTCCGTCGGAACGGAGCCCTGACTGACACAAACGTAAACCATAGATTTTCGTTTCCATCACCATTGATTTCAATGGTGACGGATCCGGTGCCAATGGTTTCCGTTTGTCTCAGTTGTGCAAGTTTTCCGTCTTATAGCGTAGTTGACTACTAAGAGAAGGTGTAGGGGTCACGGCCCCAGGGGTTATTGAAAGATGATCAAACATCAGAGAGAGTAGGATTTTTAAAATGAGTCAAGTAACTCACACAATCACATTCAGCGATTACATTGCTAATCTTTCATTTGAAATGAACTATACACATTATAAAATGTCTTATATTTTCACACACTAACCACCTACTTGCCGTTGAGAAACACTGGTCTAGACAGCATGACCTCATTTTTATAATACATAGTATGAGATTTTCTATAATGGTTTATACTAGAAGGAGGAATATCTTCTACAGTATTATTCTAAGTACAGCCCAGCGTGTGTGATGATTTAACATGTCTATTAAGCCCATCCCTTAAAAAAATAATGTACTAGATTACGTATCTCAAACAATTGTTAGAGTAAACCCCTTGGGCAGTAAATACATTAGTGCAAAGTTTAGAGACAGGAGCAGAGACTGTAATGTTATATTCTAAATATATATTATAACTATATTCCATTAACGCAATCATGCTACAACCTGTATAGTCAGATTTTGTTTGCAGTACTTACACCTTCACATTCCCTTACAATAAATACATTACCCACACCCAGATTCCTGTACATCATTCAGGTTACGTCCTGTATGATAAATGGTACATCAGCCAACACAGTCACCCTATTTTTAACAACCACACAAAGATCCCCTTTAACCCTCCAGTATGAAATCCTTCTTCTATGGCCTCTTCTGGCGGGTTCACTTGACTTTGCAAATATTTAGTTTCTAACACGTTTACATCTCTGAAAGGCAACGGCATTTAGAGTGAAACAAAATCCTAAGCAAATCTTCCTTATTTGGTGCTCTATAGCTTTATAGATGTCCATGCATGCATGCTTCAGAGAATCGTACTGACTAGAAGAGCATATAAACGTCCAAGAAGACATATACATTATGTGGAGTAGTATTCATCCTACCGCCAGGCAGCCGATGCTAGACAGCCTTGTCGTACATCTTAATCATCTTTACTCTGTCATATCAAGCAGTAATGAGGCATGAAGAGGGTAATAAATAGAACAGAAATACATTATTCATTATAAATAACTGTGGTCTACATGATTCTAAAACAAATGTCATCTCTTTCAGGTTCCATATTTGAAGTATAAATCCTCCTTGGATTCCTTTTATACTCTACATATAAAGGGGGGTTTATCAACCTTTCTACGCTGGTTTTCTGTCGTAGGAAAGTCGCAAAAACGGTTAAATTGCGACATTTTTCCTTTATGTGATGCCCACGCCACTTTAATGGAAGTGGGGTGTGGCTTCGGGAAAGATACAGGGACACAGTGGCCTGACAAATTTATTATAAATTTACGCCAGAAAACTGTTTCTAGCTGGTGTCGATGTCACTCTGTGAGGCATAACAAGGTAGAGGTCCATGCTAGAGGTGCCTCAGACAATTCAATAAAAAATAAAAATAAATGCTCACCTCACCGCTCCTCTTCTTTCCTCCAAGACCCCTTAGCATGATATGGCTCATACAAGGTACCGACGTCAGGCAGCGCCAGGACATTGTATGTAATGCGCAGCACTGATGACGATGAGAGCTGCATCACATAGAAGGCCCTGACTCTGCTCGGCGTCAGGACCTTGAATGAGCCACGCTGGAATGCTGAGGGGACCCAGGGAGGAGAAGGGGAGCGGTGAGGTGAGAACGTTTTTTCTATATTATGGCCGATGGGGGGGAATGGATGGTGCACCGCCGCCCGAAAAATGCAATAGATTTATTAAGTGGCGTTCGCCAACTTTCTTTTTGTTAAGCCTGGCGTATAAACTTCCCCCAATAAACTCCCTAATTTTTTTTTACTATCTCTGTGCTACTCATTTATCAAGTTTACCAAGGGGTTAATGTCAACAACTCTGATGGTAGTAAGGGGTTAAGTCTGCCACAGCCGCAGCAATTTTTACACTTTTGACATACACAAATGAAACCTGAATTCTAAAATGAAAAAAAGCATGTTATAGCCCCCATCACCATATATTTTATCGAAAATGTTGTCAAATTTTGCACCAAAGCATAACGTTGTGTAAAAAATGTCATATTCTTTGTTTCTTTAGTATGATACCAAGATCTAAGCTCTATTTATGCTCTAGTCATGTCAAGCGTCTAAATTCATGACATAACACATTCGTCCTTGGCATTGAAATAGTAACTGTCAGAATCCATGTGGTCTAGGGTAGGAGAGAGATTCAAGTAATCATTTCTGGTGGTCTAGGGCAGGGAAAGGGTTAATCATAATGAAGACCATACCAAAGCATTTTAAAGTGTTTCATCAAAGTAATTCCAAGCTCCTTTGCTTCCGTGGGATTGACAGGCTACATATGGGATCAAGAGGAGGTGACTGGGGTAAGAAACTGGTGCAATTGGAAAGCAAATGGATCCATAAATTGGGCACCCTAGCACCCGTAGGCCTTAATGAAAGTTTTGGTTTCAATGCCTTTCTGTGATTTATTCTAGATGTGTTATCCTCATTTTTAAAGGGGGAGGGTTCCATCTTGTACTCCGTTCAGAGTACATTATTATTATTATCATTTGCATTATTATTTGTATTATTATTATTCATTATTATTTTCACCATTCTTTTATTATAATTATTGATGTTTGATTTTTTATTTTTTTATTTTTGCAGTATAGCTTAATGTCATATATTCGGGGCAGATTGGCAGCCATCAAGGTGTCAAGATACTGTACTTCTGTCAGACTATCAAGAGTTTTTGGAAAGTAAAAAGATGTTAAATGTATGTTATTCCAGTTGATACATTGTATTCTCTATTTTTTTTAGTAATTGTGGCACATCACTGTTAGTATTGTGCATTTAATATTTTATATATTGCACTAGGCACTTTATTATACTATATAGGATGATCTATTTTTCATTCCTAGGTTTCCAGCTTCTATACCAAAATATGATCAAGCACACATGGCACCCAATAGTATATCTGCACAATTTATTTAATGTCTAATGTTGTTGATTTGTATTGTACATTTTTCGCAGTATTTTATTTTATTATTTATTTCACCATTAACGCACATGTGTTTTTTACTAAGACATCATTTTTACTACATTTATTATACTTTCCCCTGTTCGTAATTCCTCTCACTCGGTCCTTTTTCTACCATTTTTCCAGTCCGCAAACTCCTTCCCGTGATTGACGGCGCACTTGCATGGATTTTTCCTGCCATCGTACGCTGCTCCGTCTTTGCGATATAGGTACGTGTGGGTGGGTGTGGTCCCTCCTCTCTGCTTCTTGCAGAGACTTGGGACTTGCTCCTCTGCATTACTTCTCTGCGTAGTGGTGATATGCTGTTTCCAACACGTGCGGACATCTGCGCATGTGCCACCAGCTCTCTCGCAGTCATGTGATCGCGGCACGATTCATCATTTAATACAGTGTTTCTGCTAGTCCAGTTGTCCTGGTAACACGTCCTATGTAAAGACAGGTGTAGATAGTCTCTAATAAGGAGGATGATCACATGTCTCTTTGGAAACATTCTTATTGGTTGCCTTCCCATTCATTAGCTCCCTGCCTTCCCTAATCATCACGCCTCCTGAGGAATACCTAGTGAAACGTGCGTCGAGGCGGCGGGTTAACTCTTACCTAGACCTATACCAGGTATACCCCTGTAATCTCTTTACCCTGCATTTTCATCCAGAATTTGTATTACATTGGCTTCATTTATCTAGACTTCTTTTTTAGAAGTGTCACTTTTTCACTTAGTGCAAATTTAATCAACTTTTGTTTGAATACTCACGCATATCAATTTCTTGATATATTACCTTTATCACTTACACTTACCACATATTAGGGGTCCTGGTTTGGCCATTATATTACATATATTTATACATTTGGCTTACCTGTGTGTAGAGTCTGACATTACTGTATATGTATCAACTTTTTGTTGTTTTCATTTTTGTATATTTTCCGTCGTGTTCTTTGTTTGTAATTCTTCATAATAAAAGTATATTTTATACCCATATTATTGACTTTCTGGTTCACATTACTCAGTTAAGGTCGATTGTCAGCTTTGAATATGTATTTTGAGTATTGAACCATGTTCAATTGTGTTTTGGATCATATACAAATGTACTAAAAAGTGCAGCTAACTGAACTTTTCATTACAAGTGTACGAAAAAAAAGTATATTATGCAGCATATATACATTTATTTTTGTAAAAGCAAACATTGAACATGGTGTGAATTTAGTCTAAGGGCACGTTCAGACGTGGCAGAATTTTTTTCAGCTGCAAATGTTGGTGCAGATTCGGGGCAATTACGCACTAAATCTGCACCAACATTTGCATATTTGACAGGTAATTCAGACGTTGCAGATATCACAGCGGACTTGCCACAGATTTCAGTTTTTGGTTTCAACTGTATTTTTTATTGAAAGGTTTTTCCAAATACACACAAGACAAAGACGTGTGGGCAGGCCACACGATACATTTGACAGTGTTCAACAGGTAGACATAGAGAACAACTCAAATTCACATTTCAGAAGGGCAGCCAGTACCAATAAGAAATTATTATATTTCGAACAATAGGAAGTCAAAACACTATTAGAAAATCCAATCAGACAAGACAAGACACAGGGAGAAAGACAAAAGGGAGGAGAGAAGAAAACAAAATCAGTCAAAGATCTAACTTAGAGATATCGGTAGCCAATACTTGTCCCAAGGGTCCCAAACCACTTAAGATCTGTCCAGCGTGTTGTCAAGTGAGTTCGTCATATGTTCCATAGTGCGAATTTCCCTAATCCTAGTCAGTAAGTCGGTGTTAGAGGGAGGTGTAGTTTGTCTCCATTTCCAAGCAATCAGAGTTTTAGAGGCAGTAAGAAAGTGATGGAAAAGTCGAGCTGAGGGCTTCTCCAATAACCTAGGAGGGACATTCAATAGATAATGAAGAGGGTCTAGAGCAGGGGTCTCAACCTCGGCCGGGTAAGTGGGCCACATATAAAAAAAATGGGAAGTTGACGGGCCGCATTACTTTCAAATTTGATACAATACAAAATTATTGTTAATCAATTAGTTATTTGAACTACTATAACACTATATTACTATAATAATACTACATTACTATAATAATACTGCTAGGTTTAAAATTTGAGATATTTCTCCACGTGCTTATTTCAACAATCCAGTTTTTCAGTTTAAGTGTCGCTAAATGCAGTCCGGTGGCTCAGTTAGCAGCGTTTGGCAGATACACGTGTCAAGATTGGGCGGCCCCTTTTCAGATAGTGCCACAGTGCCCTATGTGGATACTGCCACTGTGCCCTCTGTGGATGCTGCCGCTGTGCCCTCTGTGGATGCTGCCGCTGTGCCCTCTGTGGATGCTGCCGCTGTGCCCTCTGTGGATGCTGCCGCAGTGCCCTCTGTGAATGCTGCCGCAGTGCCCTCTGTGGATGCTGCCGCAGTACCCTCTGTAGATGCTGCCACAGTGCCTTCCGCAGATGCTGCCACAGTGCCCTCCGCAGACGCTGCCACAGTGCCCTCCGCAGATGCTGCCACAGTGCCCTCCGCAGACGCTGCCACAGTGATGTCAGGGGCTTGCCCAGAGCTGGAGTCCCGGAGCAGAGCCGCTTCTGGCACTCTGCCTGGGATTCCAGCTCTGCTCCTGACATCACTGTCCATATGAGGACAGAGATGTCAGGGACAACCCCAGAGCTGGAGTCCCAGGCAGAGCGCTAGTAGTGCTCTGGGGAAGCCCCTGACATCATTGTCGATGTATGGACAGCGATGTCAGAGGAATTCCACAGAGTCCCGGAGCAGAGCCTATACTAGCGCTCTGCACGGGACTCCGGCTCTGGGGAAGCCCCAGACATCGTGTTACCAAACATGGACACCGATGTCAGGGAATTCCACAGAGTCCCGGAGCCGAGCCTGTACTAGCGCTCTGCCCGGGACTCCGGCTCTGGGGAAGCCCCAGACATCGCTGTTCATATGTGGACAGCGATGACAGGGAATTCCAGAGTCTCGGAGCAGAGCCTATACTAGTGCTCTGCACGGGACTCCGGCCCTGGGGAAGCCCCAGACATCGTGTTACCAAACATGGACACCGATGTCAGGGAATTCCAGAGTCTCGGAGCAGAGCCTATAATAGCGGCTGTGTCCCGCGGGCCGCAGATGACAGCCCCAGGGGCCGCATGCGGCCCGCGGCCCGTGTGCTTGAGACCCCTGGTCTAGAGGAATATCCTGCTGTAACACCGCCACATTCCTAACCTCCAGCCAAAATTGTTGTACCACGGAGCAGCTCCAAAAGATATGGAACAGGTCTCCCCTCTGATCTCGACATCTCCAACAATCCGATTAAATACCCAGATTGAAGCTATGCAAGAGGGCAGGGGTATGATACCAAAACATAAGGATTTTATATTGATTTTCTTTGTATGCTGTACAAAGGGAAGTTTTAGCTGCTTGTGACCAGATGATCTGCCATAACGAGAAAGGGATGGATTTATCCAACAGGGTAACTTTGACATATATCTGTGCATAGGTGGAGAGGAGTTACCCGGGGATAGCAGTATTGTGTAAATAGCGGATATAAGCCCTTTAGTAGTGGTAGTATGGCGACAACGTTTTTCAAAGTTTGTAGGTTTAGTGACCCGAGTGGATCCAAAGGTTTGTTGCATGTAATGCCTAATTTGAAGATAGTGGGAAAAAATGTGGAAGAGGGGATGTTATGATGCTGTTGGAAATATGAAAACGGGTGAAGATCTAAAGTATGAGGATCAACCATATCGGCCAGGTGGAACACCTCTGCCCCCGTCCACAATCTGACCATTCAGGAAGTAGTACCCCCTGGAAAAGTAGGGGTATATAGAACCGAAGTCAAAGGTGGACAATCTGACGCCCAATGAAAGAGTCTTTTGCACGCTTCCCATACTTCTCGCTGAAAGCACATGGCACCCAGCAGAGGTGAAGAAGGCAAGGCCAGCTGGTCACCCCATAACAAAGAATTAGGATGAACAGGAGCCAACCACAATTTCTCTATTTCAGTCAGTGCCCGAAGGGACACCCAACAGGGAATGCGACGGAGATGGGATGCCCAGTAATACTTCACAACGTCAGGAACAGATAACCCCCCTGCAGATCAACTAGACAATAAAACAGATTTCGGGATTCTATGTCTGCCGGAGTGCCATATGAACCTGAGGATGGAAGACTGCAATGCCCTCAACTCCCCCATGGGTACTGCCACTGGTAGGGTCTCAAAGAAATACAACACTATAGGGAGCAGGGTCATTTTGACCGCTTCAATACGTCCAAAAAAGGACATGGGGGGAGAACCCCACCTGGCCATAAGTCTACGCAGTTCGATTTCAGTTTTTGCATTGCAAAGACTGAAATCCGCAGTGCAATTCCGCTGCTTCTCCGCATCATAATGTGCATACTGTGGAGGGAAAATTCTGCACCGGAGCCTAATTTTCGCAGTTATTTTCCGAATGTATGAACTAAGTTTCCTAAAAATGTATAGAAACAAATGTAAAAAAACGGCTGCTGCAAATTTCTACTGCGGACTGTCCGCAGCGGAATTCAACAGCAATTCTGCCACGGTATGTTTACATGAGTAGTTTTTTTGTGATGGTTTTTGCCACAATCGGGGAATCACGGCAGAACTGTACCATTTTTTCACATTTTTGAAGCAAAAACTATCACAAAAAAATATTCTTGCAAACATACCCTAAGGCCGGGTTCCCACGTAGCATAAATGCTGCGGAATTTCCGCAACAGAATTCTGTGCAGTAATTCCACAACATTTACAGTAGCAGCAAATGCCAGCACTGCGGGAAAAAAACGCAGCAAAAACTTTTAAATCTGAAGCATAAATTGCTTCAAAAATTGCAACTCAGAAGAGAGCTTATACTTACAGCAATTCTCATAACGACACTTTCTTCTGTTCTCCTTCCAGGGCGGCCTCCTGGGATGACGTTACATCCCATGTGACTGCTGCAGCCAATCAAAGGCTGCAACAGTCACATGGGCTGCAGTGTAAACCCAGGAGGCCGGACTACACTTCAACGGAGGTACGCATCACCATGACTACGGCCGGTGTAAGTATGAAAGTTTTTTTTCTAGCACTGCTTTCTGCAGCGGAAATTCCGCCCGAAAAACTGCACCACAGTGTGGAAAAAACGCAGCAATATGAGCTGGAAAACACACTATTTGGTGCGGATTTCCGTGACAGATTTACCAGCGTTTTTCTAGAGATTCTGCTGCAGATTTTCTGTTGCAGAAAATCTGCAGCGTATCCTGTGTGTGGGAACATAACCTTAGGGCACATTCAGACGTGGCGGAATTGATGTTGAGTTTGGCTGTGGACAGCCCGCAGTGGAAATCTGCAGCAGCCATTTTTTCATAGGTTTCTATACATTAGGTAAGTTAGGTCAGATGTTGTGGAAAATAAGAGTGCGGAATTTAGGCTGCGGGGCAGAATTTTCCCTCCGTAGCATGCACATTATGTTGCAGAGAAGCAGCGTATTTTCACTGCGGATTTCAGTCTTTGCCATGCAAAGGCTGAAATCTGTGGCAAGCCCGCAGTGATATCTGCAACGTCTGAATTACCTGTCAAATATGAAAATGTTTCTGCAAAATCGCAATAAATCTGCAGCTACATTTTCAGCGGAGAAATTCTGCCATGTCTGAACATACCCTTAAAGATTTTTTTTTTATACTAGAAGAATTTATTATATATATCTAGAAAATCCCTACAGTTATGTATAAAATAATTAAAATTATTAGGATGTTTGCAGAAGCATTAAAATTGGTAGCACAGGATGTGCATGTACTTGCAGTAATTTATGTATATCCAGTGTGCCCATTAACCCGAAACACAAGAAAAATTTCTATCTGTTCTAAAAAATGGTTAACGTATTATGCGGATGATACACTGACACACAGAGATTGCCTTATTTTACTGTCCTGACAGCTAAAGGGGTTATAAGGCCTAATTATTTTTGTTCCATTATAATTAGAAGATCCTTTGGGACACAAAGTGAATTAAAACTATTAATATAATTTCAAGGTTACCTACATTTTCTATTGCATGTCAGGATTTATGGATATAACGCACAGCACCCTCTTCCCTAGTAACGCAGCATAAAACATAATCAGTGCTTGTAGGATATGTTAATAGTTTTTTTCTGCACTGTACTGTATGATAGCAGCTTATTATATTCATATTATCATTTACTATTACATACCTATATGCCATATACAGAATTATTACTTTAGTTTTGTTCGGGGAAGGTGGGGGTTGTAAAATAAATCATGTATTTTTATCTTTTTCGTTTTTTGAACAATATAATATACTTGCCTACTTTTGAGCAGTGACATAAGTGAGATTCCGAGAACTGAGGTGACAAGCGTTGCGCTTTGGCGGGTATGCAAAAAATTTAAAAACAATCCCTGGCCATTTATATAGATCATTCCCCCAAATCGCCTAACCAACCTAATGCATTTGATTCACGAATAGTGAATATGAACCCTTCGCACCCCAAAATTAATTCAGACCACAAAATTAATACAGACTTTAGACATACCCAAAAATAAATTAAGACCCCAGAATAAATGCAGATCACAAACAAGACTCCAAAATAAATACAAACCCCAGACCAAGCCTCAGAAAAATACAGACCCCAGGGTCAGGACATGGCACCTGGGAGACTTGCCTGACCTTTCTGGAGGTCTCCCCTTTTTCTACTGAGTAGGCAAGTGTGTAATATACATAACTAGTGACTATGTCTGCTTAGGGCACAACAAAATGTTTGTCTTGAGTTGAATTCATCCTGTTTTGTTGATGTGTCCCCTATTAAAGGGTTAAGTTGTCAAGCGCAGACACCCACAGCCACTATAATTTTTCCCTTCCTACCTTGTTCCCTTTGTTTCTAAGAAAATAGATAGCGTAGCCATCTGCACACCCTATCAGGAGCTTCCAATGGCCCTTTTCACGAGCTGTCTGGCAAGATTAGCCAAACAAGTAACTTGACGTGACAACATGCCCAAAAACAGTTTGTTATCTTAATGATGTTGTTCTGGAGAAGCACAGTGTAATTCTGAAGTGCAATTTAAGATTTATTTATGAAGCTGTGCATATAACAAGGTCAATGTCAGCACTAAACTGAGATCAGACAGGACAGTGGGGGAGGGAAACGATGATGAAGGAAAGAAAAACCTTTTTAAAGACACACATAATAAACTTAAATTCATTGGTAAAAAATCTGCCCATAAACATTGGGGAAGATGTACTTAGACTGGCATTTCATACACCAGTCTAAAATCAAAATAGGTTGGAGCAATGGCTTATTTACATTTAGTTCTTACTTCTGTTGCAGGTATACATGCCGGCATATACCTCCGACAGAAGGTAGCGCAATATCCCACTGTATAGGCATACAGTGGGATACGTTGTGCAAACTCCCCGGGCAGAGTGCTATCGGTAGCGCTGTGCCCAGGAGAGCTCGACATCATTGTCCGCATATGGACAGTGATCTCAGGAGCTACAATGCCGGAGTCCCCGGCCAGAGCAGTGCAATTGCTCTGGTCGGGGACTTCGGTCCTGAGGAAGCCCTTAAGGGGGCTGTCCATGACCAGACAACTGATGACCTATCCACCAGATAGGTCATCAGTATATGATCGGTGGGGGTTTGACAACCGGACCCTGCACCGATTAGCTGCTCCGGCTCCCTCCAGGCACCGGACTTCCATGCCAGAAGCAGATGGCTCCGGTCACGGAATAGCGGCCGAGCTGCAGAACTGCTCCTATTCACGTGAATAGGAGCAAAGCTGCAGTTCTGCAGAATGGCCGCTATGCAGTGGTCCAAGCCATCTGCTTCCGGCTCCAACTGCTGCATACCCTTCAAAACATCGGGCGCCCGCAGGCAACCAGAGTGGCTGATCGGTGAGGGGCCCGGGTGTCAGACCCGTACCAATCATATACTGATGACCTATCCTGTGGATAGGTCATCAAATTTCCGATCCTGGACAACCCCTTTATTTGTCACTGTCCATATATGGACAGTGACGATAGCAGTCTAAAGATGCTGGAATCCCCAGCCAGAGAATCGGCAACTCTCTGGCTGGGGATTCCGCTTCTGGAGGAGCCCCTGACGTCATTGTCCATATACGGACAGTGTCGTCAGGGGCTTTCACATACAAAGTCCTCGGCCAGAGCATCGGTAACTCTGTCGTTGAAATCCCTTGACGTCACTGTCCATATACGGACGTTGACATCAGGTGCTCCTCCAGTCCACATATGGGCAGTGTCGTCAATGGCTTCCCCAGAGCTGGAATTCCCTAGGCCAAGCGTTACCTCATGCTCTTCTCTGGGATACCGGACAGGGAAGCTCCCCGAGGTATACCTTTAATGTATACCTATGATTGATGCCATACACTGGTATCCATCAGACATAGGCTCCCATGTTAAAAAATGTATACCACGCGGTATAATTTTTTTGCGGGATACCTCATGATAGAATAGCGTAGTCTACTACGTTATTCCATTCTCCAATTTATACCAACGTATACCAGCCGGACATAGGTCAAAAGGACACTCTTTTGGTTCCCATCAGGCTAATGGAGTCCTATAACACGTTTAGCAAATACGTGGGGAGCATTCCCGACGTACATGCTAAATGTAAGACAAAAACGTTATGTGAACAGGCCCTAATATGTGCCAAATTTATTAAGAGGCACGCGCCTCTTAATAAATTTGACGAATCTTTGCATGATCTTTCACCAGAAATGCAAATCTATGCCTGTATTGAGCAAGTGTATATTTGTAATATAATTTACGCCAATTTCTGGCATAAGTGATATTAAATCTATTGGTCTGCAGGATGCCGCATTAACTCTGCTAAGCCCCACACCCTTTTATTGCCACTTTTGAAAAGTGGGGAAAGAAGAGTAAAACTGCAAATTATTGCGCAAATATGGCGTGTTCCATAATATGTGACTTTTTAACGCCATGGAAGGGGCGTAAAGCCGTTGACAAATTATGTTTTTGTTGGTGGATGCTTCCCAAGAATTAAGGGATATTTGTGAGAATTTCCCACCTGCTGTCTGGAAAAACAAAGATTAGACAAGTTGGATTTTATTCACCCAATTCTATTGCTTGCCCTGAAGATGAGTGGCCCAGATGTGGTCTGGAGTCTTAATACGCCTGTGTGCATGAGCCCTTATCTTGTCTGCTTCCAGTGTCTCTTTAGTTTTGTGTTCTTCCATGTCAACAATTCTCTGGCTCTTGTCTTGCTAAGTACAGCTAGTTAACGCCTTGTTTCTACTTGTAAGGGTATGTTCACACGAGGGCGTCCGTTACGGCTGAAATTACGGGGATGTTTCAGCCTGAAAACATCCCCGTAATTTCAGCCGTACCGGCATGTGCAGGCGCTTGAACGCCGCGTCCATTACGGCCGTAATTAGCGCTTCTATTCATTGGAGTCAATGAATAACGGCTCCAATTACGGCCAAAGAAGTGACAGGTCACTTCTTTGACGCGGGCGTCTATTTACGCGCCGTCATTTGACAGCGGCGCGTAAATATACGCCTCGTGTGAACAGACAAACGTCTGCCCATTGCTTTCAATGGGCAGATGTTTGTCAGCGCTATTGAGGCGCTATTTTCGGGCGTAATTCGGGGCAAAAACGCCCGATTTACGTCCGTAAATAAGCCGTGTGAACATACCCTTACAGTTACCTGTTGCCTGTTGCCATATATACAGGGCCGGCTTCAGGTTTATGTGGGCCCTTGGGCGACACAGACTTAGTGGGCCCCTTTGTGGGGGAAATCTGAAGTTTGTGTCCCCATATAGAAGTTAGGCCCCCAATTTGTGCCCCATATAGAAGTTAGGCCCTGTTTATGCCCCCATATAGAAGTTAGGCCCCCAGTTCGTGCCCCAATATATGTAGTGCCCTCTGTAGATAGTGCCTCAGTGCCCTCTGTAGATAGTGCCACAGTGCCCTCTGTAGATAGTGCCACAGTGCCCCTGTAGATAGAGCCACACAGACACCAGTAGGTAGTGCCACACACCCACTTGAAGATAGTGTCTCAAAATTCTAGCCAGCTCTTAGGCCTTGTTTACATGGTGCAGATTTGCTGCAGATTTTGCATGCATTTTTTAAGCCAAAACCAGAATTGGATCTAGGAGAGACAACCTGTATGAATTCCTTTAAGTATTTTTTTCTGTTTAAGTTTCGTTCCTGGTTTCGGCTTAATAAATACATGCAAAATCTGCAGCAAATCTGCACAGTGTGAACAAGGACTTATGGCAGATATACACGAATGTGAGCGCTTTGCGCGTGCAAAAAACGCTGCGTTTTGCGCGCGTTACAGCTCCGTGTGTCATGTTCATATGGATGCGTGGCTGCGTGCTTTTCTTGCAGCCGCCATCATTATGACACTCCGTTTGGATGTTTGTAAACAGAAAAGCACGTGGTACTTTTCTGTTTACATTCATTCTTTTACTGCTGTTGCGCAAATAACGCTTGTCCCACGGAAGTGCTTCCGTGAGGCATGCATGATTTTCACGCACCCATTGACTTCAATGGGTGCGTGATGCGCAAAATACGCCGAAATATAGAACATGTTGCGAGTTTTACGCAGCGGACTCACGCTACGCAAAACTCACGGACAGTCTTCACTGCCCCATAGACTTGCATAGGTCCGTGCGACCCGCGTGAAAACCACGTGGGCTGCACGGACGCAAATCACGTTCATGTAAATCCGCCCTTACAGTGTGGCCACGGATTCCACGCTGAAGAGTTGCATCTTGAGAGGCGCAATGTAAATGTGCGCTCTGTTGCAGCTGTCCTGTAGAATGTGGGGTAGAACGTAAGTTACAAAAACTATTTTGGGATAGTTTTGCTTTAACAGGTTCCCGACCGCTGGCTGTATTTTTACGGCCAGAGGTCAGGGTCTCTGAAGGCTGCCGTATAGACTAATTACGGCGGCACTTCAGAGACTGTGCACGCGCGATCGCGTGCACACAGCTCTGTGCCCTGGCTGTTGCTAACAGCCATGGGCACTGGGCAGAATGTCAGGGGCCAATCTTTTGGCCCCTGAACATGTGATCGCTGTGACAACCAATCACAGCGATCACATGCATTTGTAAGTATAATACAGTGTGCACGCGATCGCGTGCACACAGCCCTGTGCCCACGCTGTTACCACTGGGCAGAGTATCAGGGACCAATCTGATGGTCCCTGAACATGTGGTCGCTGTGAAAACCTATCACAGCGACCATATTTATTTTATTTTGACTTTTCTGGCAGCAAATCTCCTGCCTCTTTTCTTGTCCTCAAACATTGTTTCAGTGTGAGGACAGAGGCGTAGCTAGGTTCTCCAGCACCCTGGGCAAAGATTCAGTTTGGCGCCCCCCCCCAACCTCTTTCCCGACATCTCCTTCCCCCTCGCCATGTTTGTTTTCTCTACCAATTGACGTGTCATTTCTTTTCCACATTTCTTTTTATGTAACGCGAGCATAAAAACATTTCTACATTTTACAAGCAATATGGTTCTATACACAACACCATAAATACAGCCCCAGAACCAAGCTCAGTACATATATACAGCACCAGCACAAATACAGCTCAATTTAGTGCAACCCCTGCCATATAGGTGTGTACGGCGTAAAACTACAGCTCCCAGCATGGCCCGAACAATGGTAAGGATATGCTGGGAGATTTTCACAAAAAATAAATCATATCATAATCATATCACCCATCATCTCGCTGCAGATCATACAGTGACTACATTGCTGATTCGAGGCAGAATGAACATTTACATTAGGTGACTCACCGGTGACGTCTCAGATTCTAGTTCTTTTTCTCCATCCGGTCCAGACCTCTATGATAACTTCTCCCGGTCACAGCCCATTTCTGCAGTTTGCCGCTCACATGTCTTCAGCTTCTCACTTTTCCAACATTTCTGCACCTATAAATAAATATAAAGTTATCATTATACCACACACTATGCCCCTAAATATAATAGCGCCATACACTGCACCTCTAATTATAATAGCACCATACACACACTGTGCTCCCTGTAGATAGTGCCTGCCATAGAGCCCCCTGTAGATAGTGCGCCCATATAGCCCACCCCTGTATATAGTGTCCCACAAATAACTCCCTCTATAGTGCTCTACAGATACCCCACCCCTGTATATAGCCCCCTGTAGATATAGCCCAGCCCTGTATATAGTGCTCCACGTATAACCCAACCCTGTATATAGCCCCCTGTAGATATAGCCCACCCCTGTATAGTGCTCTACAGATAGCCCACCCCTGTATATAGCCCCCCTGTAGATATAGCCCACCCCTGTATGTAGCCCCCCTGTAGATATAGCCCACCCCTGTATATAGTGCTCCACATATAGTCCACCCCTGTATATAGTGTTTCACAGATAACCCACCCCAGTATATAGCCCCCCTGTACATATAGTCCACCCCTGTATATAGTGCTCCACTAGATAGTCCACCCCTGTATATAGTGCTCCACAGATAGCCCACCCCTATATACAGGGGTGGGCTATCTGTGGAGCACTATATACAGGGGTGAACTATATGTACAGGGGGGCTATATACAGGGATGGGCTTTCTGTGGAGCACTACAGGGGGAGCTATTTGTGGGATACTATATACAGGGGTGGGCTATATCTACAGGGGTGGGCTATATCTACAGGGGGGACTATATCTACAGGGGGGGACTATATCTACAGGGGGACTATATCTACAGGTGGGCTATATCTACAGGGGGGCTATATCTACAGGGGGCTATATCTACAGTGGGCTATATACTACATAGCCCCCCCCCCTGTAGCTATAGCCCACCCCTGTATATGGTACTCCATAGATAGCCCACCCCAGTATATAGCCCCCCCTGTAGATAGACACCCCCCGTAGATAAAGCCCCCCGTAGATAAAGCCCCCCCCGTGTAGATAAAGTCCCCCCTCCGTAGATAAAGCCCCCCCCGTGTAGATAAAGCCCCCCCATGTAGATGAAGTCCCCCCGTGTAGATAAAGCCCCCCCCCGTGTAGACAAAGTCCCCCCCGTGTAGACAAAGTCCCCCCCGTAGATGGCCTGAGGAAGATGCCGGTGCGGCATTGAAACGCGTAGCCTATTGAATAAAGATCATATTATCAACCTAAGTATCATTCTTGAGCAGCAGCGCCGTTTATATCCCGTTTTTTCCTCTTCAATCATTTCTACACGGAGACCCATTGGTGTGACCGTCTGGGATTTCGGCTGCAGCACTCACTATTATCCAACGTGACTGATCTAACTTCTTGTGGTAAGCATCCATCTGTCATCCTTTGACTGTTATTCTGGGCTTACTTACGCTATGTGGCGCCGTGTGTTTTTTCTTGTATTTTTTCCCCCGTAGATAAAGTCCTCCCTGTAGATACAGCCACACACTTTCATTACAATTTAAAAAAAAGCAAAAAAAATACTATTCAAACTCACCTTATTCCCGCTTTCTTCTGCGCAGGTCTCCTGGTGGTTGAACGCAGCGTCTATGAAAGGCGCTGATTGGCTGGGCAGGATGACTTTCCCTGTCAATCAGTGCCTTTCATCGACGGAAGCTTCACTGGTACAAAAGGTACCAGTTGCTTCACTCGTGGAAAGGCGCTGTGAATGGCCGGGCACGGAACGTGCCCGGTCATTCATTGCTCCTAATTGTACCTGTGTCCTTTAGACACAGTTACAATTATAGTGCAGGAGGAGGTGGCGCTGGCGCCCCCCTCTAAGCTGCGCCCGGGGCACATGCCCCGCCTGCCCCCCCCCTAGCTACGCCCCTGCATGGGGGGTGGATTTAAGCGACCAGGTTTTACAGCCCTATTTAATGAAGCTAAAAACAAAAACCTGGTACAAAAAAGTGGCCATTTATTTGTTACAGGTGGCAATCCACAATTCATTTGTGCTCTATAAGAAAAAAGCAGAGGCAGAGACACATACCTGGATTTCCAGGAGAAAATGATTGAAGGCCTCATTTTTGATGTTCAGGACACCCGAGAATGCCCCCAGTCTGAGGATGTCATGCGACTGACTGAAAGACACTTCATCAGTCAGATTCCCCCAACACCAACCAGAAGCAACCCCCAGAAAATGTGCCGCTTCTGCAGAAAAGACGGGCACCGCAAAGATTCCCGATATTTCTGTCCATTATGTCCCTCACAACCAGGCCTGTGCATTGAGCCATGTTTTAAAAAATACCACACTGTTCTGCATTATTAGATTTTAGTTAATTAGTTGAAAATATATTTGCCCTACATTACTTTTTTATTTTTCCCCTGATTTTACTCCAAGGGTGAGGGAGGGAATGGGTGGGGGGTGGATTTCATGTTTGATGTTTTCTAAAGTTCATCTGCTGGAGAGCTCCATTTGCATAAACCTGCAATTCCTTATTTTAGAAAACCCCAAAAAATAAATTCCCATTATACCCCTAGATGAATATTTTGGGATCTCTGCTTCAAGAGCAGATATTTTGGAAGTGTTATAGAAACTCTGTTGAGTTTTGTAAAACCAGCTTTGAAAAAATGCAATTTGTGAAATAATCTTCTTCTATCGTCCGCCCTCCTACATCTCTGTGTGATAAATAAGGCCCACATATTTGGTATCCCCATGCACAGGAGAAGTGGCAGAATGTGTGAAAAATGCTAGCATAAACTGACACATTTGCCAAAAAATGCAAATTTTATTTTGTTCCATCTTATTCAAGAAACTTTCAGAAGAAAACTGGACTGTCTAAAAATATGATAAACCCCTTGAAGGAAACCTTGTGGGGTCTACTTGTGTGAATGAAGTCATTTATGGGGTGATTCTAATGTTTCAGCAGCATTGCACCCCCCAGAAAACAGTACGCTGCTATAAAGTCAAATGCTAAATTCCTGGACCAAAAAGCCTCCTTTTATGCCAAGCCCTGGCACATGCCCGCACAGTGAATAAGGCACACATATTTGGTATCCCCATGCACGGGAGAAGTGGCAGAATGTGAAAGGAGATTAATTTTGTCCGTGGTCCATACCGTGTGTGAAAAATGCTGGCATAAACTGACGTAATTGCTAAATTCTTGCATTTTTTTTCCAATTTTGCCCACTTTAGAGAAAAAAATAAAAATGATATATACTGACAAATGCCACTAAAACAAAGCCCTATCTGTCCTTTAAAAAGATGAACTTTATTCACCTGCAGAGTTATAGTCATCTAAAGAAGCGCATAGCAAAATTGTGAAATTTGCTCTGGTCATTTAGCTGTAAAACAGCCTAGTCCTTAACCGGTTAAAAAGGTCTATTCAGCTATGTAAAAAGTTTATTTTCAACATGTAATCGGAGGTGCACTTCAATGGACAATAGTGAATCCCTCTCTGATAAAGAGAAAGAGGCAGGTGCTTGCTCGTGAGGTGCCAAATATTGCTTGTAATGTCCAGGAATACCTTTTCTTGAAATTCTCCATTTCCTGAATTCAGCACACACGCTTACTTTATTCAATCATTCTCTGACTTACTAAAATTCCATGTTAACCAGCAAGAGCAAGATATTCTTGTTTGCTTGTTATTTTTTGCTTCAGTTTCATGATGGCAATTTATTTTCTTTATTCAGACAGCTGCACTTCCACAAGATGAGTGCCGATATCATTAGGGTATGTTCACACGGCCTATTTACGGACGTAATTCGGGCGTTTTGGCCCCGAATTACGTCTGAAAATAGCGCCTCAATAGCGCTGACAAACATCTGCCCATTGAAAGCAATGGGCAGACGTTTGTCTGTTCACACGAGGCGTATATTTACGCGCCGCTGTCAAATGACGGCGCGTAACTAGACGCCCGCGTCAAAGAAGTGACCTGTCACTTCTTTGGCCGTAATTGGAGCCGCTATTCATTGACTCCAATGAATAGAAGCGCTAATTACGGCCGTAATTGACGCGGCGTTCAAGCGCCTGCACATGCCGGTACGGCTGAAATTACGGGGATGTTTTCAGGCTGAAACATCCCCGTAATTTCAGCCGTTACGGACCCCCGCCGTGTGAACATACCCTTAGACTCATCATCAGCTTGAACAAAAGACATGGACGGTTAGATTATTTATGACAATTCAGTTTTGTAAGCATTCTTCCGAAATTAAGAGTACGAGAGGGGTTTTTGCCGAGAAGAATATGAAGTCATCACCTCGGATTCTAGAAATCATTAAGAATTTCTCTGGTACATTTAGGGTATGTTTGCACGGAGTGTTTTCAGGCTTATTTCAAGGCGTTTATGCCTCGAAAAACGCCTGAAAAAACGGAAGCAGAAAGCCTCCAAGCATCTGCCTATTGATTTCAATGGAAAATACAGCGTTCTGTTCCGACGGGGCGTTTTTTTACGCCTCGTTTTTTTAAAACGGCACGTAAAAAATGCCCGCAAAAAAGAAGTGTATGTCACTTCTTGGGACGTTTTTGGGGACGTTTTTCATTGACTCTTTAGAAAAACAGCTCCAAAAACGCAGCGAAAAACGCAAGTTTGATTAAAAAAACGTTCGAAAATAAGGAGCTGTTTTCCCTTGAAAACAGCTCCGTATTTTCAGACGTTTTTGGTTAAACGTGTGCACATACCTTTATTCCTTGCTGGCATCTTTAAATTTTACTTTTATTAGAATATTTGCTTGAAATGCATCATGGGTCATTATTGTATCTGCAGTAGATGTGGATAGGTCAGGGGCCTCTATCGCAGATCTGGCAGAGAATACCGGAAACAACAGCTGTACTGCGCTATTATTACTGGTAAAGCCGACTGAACACATGAAAGTCAATGGGTTCCGTCGGCCGCTTTCGGTTTTCCCTTATTTTGCTCCTCTGACGGAACAGAACAACGGAAAGCCTGATGCAGGTGTGAACATGGCCTAAAGTGTAAACTGCCTTTGTTATGCTATTGCCTAGACATTTATTCTCTTGTGGTCATCTCTCTAAACCGCACAATTTCCTGCGTTTTTTTACTGCAGAAAATGGTGCGGCTTTTACTGCGTTTTTCTCAATGTTAGGAGATGGTGATATGTCCTCTGAAAAACGCAGCAATTCAGTCCACTTTCCGCAGTAGGAATGGGCATGCTGCAGTACGAAAAATACGCACCACAGGTGAATTTCTGCAAGGAAATTTTACCCAGCGTGTGGATGAGATGACATTTGTTAAATTTCACCCACTTTGCTGCTACCGTATTCTTCTGCGTATTTTCCGTCCGCAATTCCAGACGGAAAATACGCAGCAATTCCACTACATGTGGACAAACCCTTATTGGAAGTATTTGCTTGCAGAATTTACGTTTTTCATCACATAGGTGTGCAGCATACTATGCTACAGTGTACAGATTCATAATCCGACACTCATGTAGCTTTTATCGGGCCTATACCTCCATGATGAATTGCAGAATCTATAGTATTTCTGATGTTGTACAGTTGCCTAAGCAACCAGACAGCACGCACTTATTTTTTCATTTTAGGGTTACATTCACATGGGACGGAAACATTAAATGAAAATACGCTTACAAAGTTTGCCGTGAATCTGCAGAACATGCAAATTTTGCAGCAGAATTTGTTGGAGATTTCACCCCTCTCATTGAAAGTAGTGAAATCCGCAGTGAAAACACGCAACAAATTGACATCCTGCGCCGAAGGTTATTTAGGCGCAAACATATTTTGCAGCGTGCGAATGAGATTTGTAAAAATCTCATCCACTTTGTTGCTATTGTAATATGCTGCAAATTTTCTGCCTGCAAATCCAGACAGAAACCTGCAGCGTATCCGCCATATGTAAACACACCCTTGCGGCATGGGGATTTTGAAACTGCATCATGTAAAATTATGTTGCACATTTTCACCTTGAATTTTACTCATGTTAATGAGAGGGTTGAAATCCACAACACATTTGCAGTCGGATTTTTCAATCCCATGTGGATGTACTTTAGGGTATGTTCCCACACTCAGGATACACTGCAGATTTTATGCAACAGAAAATCTGCAGCACAATCTTAAGAGTAGGAACACACTAGGTGTAAACACTGTGGATTTTCCACAACGGATTAAATGCGGAAAATCCACAGCGTATTACAGTGGCAGCAGTGTAGGTGAGATTTCAACAAATCTCATCCCCACACTGCGGTAAATTTACGCCGAAAAAAACCCGCACATAAATTGACCTGCGGTTATACTTACCCAGAGTTCCTGGCTTCTTCTCCAGTCCGGCCTCCCTGGATGACGTTGCAGGCCATGTCACCGCTGCAGCCAATCACAGGCTGCAGCGTCACATGGGCCTGCAATGTCATCTAGGGAGGCCAGAGCGGACGTCAGAGAAGGGAGGGGGGAAGTATGTGCGATCATTTACGCGGTGGAATGTACACCCGAAATAACGCACCACAGTGTGGTGCGGGATTTCGGACGGCAATCCCTGCGATGTTCAGAGCGCATACGCTGCGCAGCTTAACGCACTGTATCCGCACTGAATACGTTGTGTGCAGGGCCGCCATCAGGGGGATACTGGGGGTACTGCAGTGAGGGGCACGGGCATAAATTTTTAAAAAAGGGGCCCGCACTCTGCCGCTGGAATTAATATACTCACGGCAGTGTGGCTCTTACGATTTCATTACGGTGAAAGGAACAGGTCCCATCACGAAACAGGGGCCGTTCATTACATCAGAATAAAACCGTAAGGGCCCGCTGGAGAGTGAGATGTGCCCGCCCCTCCTCCTCCACAACAGCGTGACAGCGTGAGGGGAGGAGACAAGGGGTGGAGACATCACAGCAGCGGGAGTTATGAGCTCAGCCTCGGAGGATACGTCCAGCAGCAGTCGTCGTCTTCTTCTTCAGACACAGTGAGTACTAAGTTATATCTGTGTCCGGCTGCTGCTGCCCGGAGCCTCCTGAAAAGATCTCCTCCTGCCCCCATAGAAAGTAAATATCTTACCCCCCTCTGTATTATGTTAACACCGCAGCATAGGATTGTATCAGCTCTACGGCTCTTATCTCCCGTCCTGTGTAACATGTGCAATAAACCTGTCTTCTCCCTCTGTTTACACAGGACAGGAGAAAAGGGCCGTTGTAGAGCTGAGTGATACAATCCTATGCTGCAGTGTGAACTAATACAGACGTGGGGAAGATTTTTGCTTTCTATGGGGAGGGGGTAGAGTTAGATGATAATGGGGGCAGGGAGATGATAATGGGGGCAGGGAGATGATAATGGGGGCAGGGGGATGATAATGGGGGTAGAGTTAGATGATAATTGCGGCAGGGAGATGATAATGGGGGCAGGGGGATGATAATGGGGGTAAAGTTAGATGATAATGGGGGCAGGGAGATGATAATGGGGGCAGGGGGATGATAATGGGGCAGGGAGATGATAATGGGGGCAGGGAGATGATAATGGGGGCAGGGAGATGATAATGGGGTCAGGGAGATGATAATGGGGCAGGGAGATGGCATTGGGTAGGGAGGGAAATGATGCTAGAGTGGGAAGGAGATAATAATGGAGGGAGGATGGCACTTGAGTAGGGATGCACGATGCATCAAAACTTCGATACGGTTTCGATACCGTGCACCCCCAAACGGTTCAATACCGTTATTTCATGTATTTCGATACTAAGCTGTGCGGCCGAACAGCTCAATATTGTAATGCATGAATGTATGAGAGCGGAGCTTCGGCTGTGTAATAAAGTTACGGCCCCGCTCCGGAGTACTGACATGTGCGCGCCGCCAGGATCATGTGATGCGGCCAGCGCTGCACTAATGAGCGGCGGCACTGAAAACAGAACATGGCGGCCGCACACTAAAAAACACCCCCACATGTTCTGTCTTCAGTGCCTGAACCGCCGCTCATTAGTGCAGCGCCGCCCGCATCACCTCGTGCTGAGCGCGTGCGGGGCGGGGCAATGGCTGTATTACACAGCCGCAGTTCCACTCTATAAAGGCAGAGATCAAAGAAACCTCTCATCTCCGCCGCTATTCCCCTGAATGCTGCGATCAAAGCTGACTGCAGCATTCAGGGGAAAATAAGAAGGGGGGATGCCCCTTGGATCGCGTCACAGGAATCCCTGTGACGCGATTGAGGGACATACCATATATGGGCAGACAGCCGAAGGTCCAATGAAGGACCCCAGGGCTGTCCTACCATATTTCCTGTTAGGGCATACTCAGGTCTGTCCTAACAACTGCCTGTGTACTATCCGTATATAGATATATACCAGTACATTAAAGTTTAAAAAATAAAGTAAAAACATAAAGTAATGTTAAATAAAAAAAATATACACATACACATTTACAAAACACATTAAAATAAGTCTCAATACATAAAATATACACAAATTCAGTATTGGCGTGGCCGTAATAACCTGCACAACAATTTTTTTGCGTCATTTATGATGTGTACGCTGTAAAAAATAAAATAAAAACTTCTTTCACTTAATAATGTGGGGCACGAGGTGTGATGAATTTAACCTCCATGTGCCTCACATTAATAGTAATTAACCCCATCATGTACCTTACACATTAACCCATTATAATTGAGGAACATGATGGGGTTAATTACTATTAATGTGAGGCACATGGAGGTTAAATTTACCATCGCGCCTCACATAAGAAATGGAAGAACTGTTTTGTTTTTTTATTACTGTTGGCAAAGTATCGCTTTGTTATCAAAATCGCAATACTACACAAAGCATCGGTACCGAAGTCCAAATTCTGGTATCGTGACATCCCTCCACTGGAGGAGGCATTATATAATGGGGGGGGGGTAATGATATCTGAAGGGAGGGGAGAAACTATACATGGGGAGGGGTAGAGGAAGGAGAGAGTATACCTGGGCAGGGGGAGAAAGCTTATACCGGAGGCATAGTTAGCAACAGTCCTGAATTTGCAGGGACTGTCCTGAATCTACAGAGGCAGTCCCGGCAAATTACTGTCCCAGACGTGTCTCAGCCACTGCCATATTCAATTGTATCTGCGTCCACAGGATGCAGATACAATTGAATACTATGGCAGAGCAGGAAAGTATCAGCTTCCTGCTCTGCCATTCACCCATCCAGGAGCGAATCCCCGGCCAGAGAGTTGCCGACACTCTGGCCGGGGATTCCTCTCCTAGAGGTAGCCCCTGAGGTCACTGTCCATATATGGACATATATGTCCATATATGGACAGTGAGGTCAGGGTCTCCTCCTGGACTGGAATCCCCTGTAGAGAGTGCCACACACTCCCCTGTAGTTAGCGCCAAACATACCCCCTGTAGATAGCGCCACACACAACCCCTGTAAATAGCGCTCCACACCCCCTGTAGATAGCGCCACACACACCCCCCTGTAGATAGTGCCGCACACCCCCTGTAGATAGTGCCACACACCCCCTGTAGATAGTGCCCCACACCCCCTTGTAGATAGTGCCACACACACCCCCCAGTAGATAGTGCCACACACACCCCCCCCTGTAGACAGTGCCACACACTGCCCCCTGTAGATAGCTCCAGACACAGCCCCGCTGTAGATAAAAGTCTAAATGCTAAATTCTGGCCACAGGTAGGGGTCTGGTGGAAAGGTGTCTGAATTACCTAACAGGTCTGGTCTAGGATCTGAATTTTTTTCTGGTTTGGTGTCTGAATTAATTTTGTTGTGTGGTTTTTACACATATAACGTGTGTGCAGCGTGTGAAGAGAATGCAAAAGCATCATCCAGACATGCCCGTGGCGGTGGGAGATCTTAGGGACTACATTTTGGTGAGTGACTCTCCTGTGTATAGGGCTTCAGTGCAATGATTTTTGTTTATATTGCTCTCCTACACCCTGACAGATTCTATACACACACACACACACACACACACACACACACACTCTTGACTCTTCCCTGTCACTCCACAGAGCCCCTGTGAGGTTGCGTCTCCCCCCTGGCTACCACTGCTACCTTCAGTTCTCCCAGCCCTGGCACTTAGTCTCTCCCCTTTGCCCTCCGACACCCACCTAGTGTCTCTGCCCTGCTCCTCAAAAGAGTTTTCTTTTTAATGTGCCCTACCTCCCGCCCCTTTAAATTTCACCCCCTCCTCCTAATAACGAGGGGGGCGGGGGCCCAGACTCATTAGCAGTATGGGGCCCAGAAATTCCTGATGGCAGCCCTGGTTGTGTGTGTGTTCCTACCCTAAATAAACGCTAGTAAATCTGTCACCGAATTCTGCACCAAACAGCGTTTTTGCTGCGGTAACGCTGTTTTTTTTTTTTTTACTGCGTTTCCACAGTAAAAACCGCAATACAAAAAATCTGCTGCGGAATTTATGCTCCCCATCGAAGTTTATGGGCCAAACACACAGCATCTCCGCACAGAATAAGCAGCATAAATTGACATACTGCAGAACACTTTCCATACGACTTTTTTTTCGTTTTTCTTCTCAGCGTGGGCATGAGATTTTCAAATCTTTGCTGCTACTGTAAGTGCTGTCAAATTTCTACAAAATTCTGTTGCAAAAATTCTGCAGAGTTTACGGTACGTGGGAACCCAGCCTTAGGGTACCCACAAACTTAGCGGATTTGTTGCAAATTCGCTTTGGATAATAAGCAAGGGTTACCGCAGATTTCATCTCTTTTACATTGAAAAGGGTGAACATCTGGAACAGAACGAGCATGCTGCAGATCTGCATTGTCTGAATGGTAGAGAAAAAACCCACGACAAGTTCAAGACAAATCCAAGATGACTTTCAAGCTCAGGTAGTCCAATACCAGTCAAATAATTGTAGAAATATCATTAAGGCCTCATGCACACGACCGTGTTTGGTCCGTAATATACAGACCGAATGTCGGACGCATTTCCAGGACCGTACTCTGTTCAGGGAGCCAGAGTTTCTAGCATCATAGTTTTGTATGATGCTAGGAGCCCCTGCCTCCCCGAGGAAATACTGTCCCATACTGTAAGGCCTCATGCACACTTCCAAGTACCGTTAAACAGCCGCTAATGGCGGTTTTTTGAATCACGGACTGCATACGGATGGCTTCCATGTGCTGCCCGTTGTTTCACGGACCAAATCAATGTAAAGGCCGAGACTGTTCAAAAATGGGCAGGAGTAGGACCTGCACTACTTTTGATGGAACGGCCGCACGGTTCCGTTAAAACAACGGTAGCGTGCATGGCCCCATTGAAATTAATGTCAGGGTGCTATCAGTTAAAAAAACGGATCGCACCCTGACTAAATGAACTGAAGTGGGCATGAGGCCTTATCATGTTTTCAGTACGGGACAGTATTTCCGTGTGGAGGCAGGGACTTTTTTTTTTAAACTCGTTTTATTAAAGAGTAACATAGTCTTACATATTAAAACAAAGCGTATCATTATGAAATTATAAAATATACATTGACATTGAATTCACAATTCGGTAATTTACAGTCCGCTTTTACAATACTTGAGATTGGAAACCGAGGGAAATCAGCCTTGGTATCGTTACATTGTTACTATACACAGCATGTTACACAAGAAACAATATATATCTTAACAGTACAAGGTTATCACTGTGTCCACAGCAAGGAGTCACGTAAGTCAGTAAATCTATGTGGTGCATATTGTGTAAGTGGTGACTCACACCAAGGACCCCATACCTTCATAAATTTTTCCGCGCAACCCCTATGTCGGTACACCACTTTAGCGTAGGCCAGTGTGGAGTTTACCAAGGCCTTCCATTGGGAAGTAGGGGGCTTAGGGCCCATCCATCGAAGGGCAATTGACTTGCGAGCCATGAACAACACTTCCCTCAAGAATGTTCTAGTGTGGCTTGACCATATTTCCTCAGACGTAAGTCCGAACAGACACAATTCAGGCAAGAGTGGTAGTGGAAACTGTAAAATCCCATCAACACACTAGTACACAAATACCTATTTCGCTTGTGCTACATCTGTACTCCTCCTATTACATCCTGTCGATAATGTATTCACATTCGATAATAAAGTTTACATACCTATAGTATTACGGAGTGAACACATGTAAATTACAATCAGGGTCAATGATAAACACATGCGGACAGGAGCATATATGGCAGCCATCTAGTTCAGTCAGTTAGCTTCAGCCATGATTAAGGACGCTTGTAGCGTCTGAAACGCGTAGGCTTCTCATTCATCACTATCTAAACTTTTTTCCTTACACTACCAGGATGTCACGCTGTGCATCTCCTTGATTTTAAATTAGCCAAAAGCATTGGCCCATTAAACTTGGAAATATTTTTTCCGTTTTATTCAATCTTCTGTGCTGGATCCAATCTTGCTTCTTCTAGTCTCGTCTATCCACCGTGTGCCGACACGAGGATCCGTGCACGATCATCCCAAAAACTACATATACAACGAAGGTGAGCTGGAGGTGTTTTTCTTTCTATTTTTGTGTACTCCATTATCGGCTTGTGCCTCACCTGCCCACCGCATTCTATGTGCAACCAAAGAAATCTCAGAGTTGTAGATTTGTCCATACAGGAACATCGAATAACGCACTAAATAACGCATTCAAATGCTGTGTGATCTAGTGTCATAAGGAAAAATAATTCTTTTGTTTAGTGTTTTAATACTATATGCAAGTAAAAGCCAACGTGATAATTTACATTTTGTAACAATTATACGAATACAGTGGCGGAAAACTTTCTCCATTTTTTTCTATGTTTTTACTACACCCATATAAGAACCTTGACTTTGAAAAATATCCCTTGCTTTACTATCAAGCGAAGCACAATTCATGATACACTGAACACTGGGATTATATTCTCTCACTATGACAAGTAATCCACAAGTATCCAGGGCACAGATGGCAGCCCAAGTATTTGGCAACCATGAAATTACTACGATACACAACCAAGACTCTGAAAATTTATTCCGTGACATGGAAAAATGTATGATCCAACAAGCCAAAGTATGGTGGGATCTGACCACACTGAAAACGTATATAGAAAAAGATATGATCCCAAGAGGCCTCAGAATAAAAAAATCACCTACATTTAACTACTCAGACACCTTCAATAAAGAATGGGACCAGACGTTAACAGAATGTTCCATCAAATTGATGAAACTCATAACGAAAGAGGAAGAAGCTAAATTGACAGAATTAGAGGTCACAATAACCGAAATAAAAACCAAAATAGATGACCTTCCCAGCTCACCCGAACTTGTATTTCTAGATACCAGAACCTCAACATACATAGACAAACTTGATCGATCTCTAGCAGAATCCAAGAAAATCAAATTCCTAAGAGATACGAGAGATTACCAAAATAACCAAGTGTACAATTGGAATGCAAGGGATCGAAATCGAACAAGACCTAAACCCATCCTGAAAAGTTACCAACGACAAAATAGATATAGAGTCACATCGAATAGGGTGAGTTTTAGTTCCACTGAGCCGGAATCAACAGAAGGATTCTCTGAAGACGAGAACTATGGAACTCGCCCAAAGTACCCACAGAGACCCGATGCCAACAAGTATACGTTATCAAAAAACGAGGAAAGAGGGGCGGCAGGAAACAGGAAGGCTGGAACCAAACCAGAGCCGTCACCTCCGATCACGGAAATATCTACCATAAATCCGAATGTGGTCAATTTATCATCAACCGTACTCACGCCGGCACAAATTGAAGTCCTATCCTTGGGTTTAAACTTTGCACCAACCAATAACTTTGACATCTTTCACACGATCCTTGATATCAACAAATTCATAAGAAATCTTACTGTAAAACGTCATTTTCTCATGTCTGATTCTCAGGCCACAAACAGCAGGGCACTGTCAGACCCTATATCCAGTGACCATGGAATTTCACCCGAGAATCTCACCTCTATACTACCTTCCTCAACCACTGAACAAATTAATTCAAGTCCAGATATGGACTCTACAGTGGCTCCTATATACACTCCAATGGAAAACACAGATCCAGTCACAGTATTGTCAAGCAATAAGGATCAATCTACATTGACGTTTTCATTCCAGGAACTACAAACCGTCTCATGTCTAGATAGTCTAAGGATAGACAACATCAATCAGAAGAATAATACCATCAACCAACTATCTAATTTCTCTACAACCAACGTCCACTATTATCCAACTAAATCAAGGACTGACTCAATGGACACTTTCCAAATTTTACTGGAGAAAGAACTTCAAGCTTTATCTAACAAAACCAACCAGACCATCCACAAATCCAACTTGTCCAAAAGACTCAAAGATGCAAAAAAATCTCTTGAAAACAATAAAGAAATCATAATCAAAATGGCCGACAAAGGAGGAGGAGTAGCTGTAATGGACAAATCCGAGTATAAAACATCTATACTAAATCTTCTATCAGACGATCAAACATATAGAAGGCTGGAAAACAATCCCACAGAGACCATCCAAAAGAAAATGAAACAGCTCCTCAATGAAGGTCTCAACAATGGGCATATCAGCCAGAAACAACTAAAGTACATTTACATTGAACAGCCAATTATACCAATAATTCACGCTCTCCCTAAAATTCACAAACAAACAAAACCCCCGCCCATGCGCCCAATAGTTTCTGGCATTGGTTCCATCTTGGAAAGACTATCCGAATGGCTGGATACACTACTACAGCCACTAGTCCAGCAAACTCCAGCATTTCTGAGAGATACACGGGATGTACTGTGTTCCTTTGAACATAAAGCATGGAAAAATGAATACTCTTGGCTTACATGTGACGTAATATCGCTTTATACCTCGATCCCTCACCAAACAGCACACATTGCCTTAGAGTACCATCTAGCCACCCATAGTGTATACACGAGAAATTTCCAAAAGTACATCCTCGAAGTCCTAACCTTTCTCATGACTCACAACTACTTTCTATTCAATAGTGTATTCTACTTACAACTTAAGGGGGTCTCCATGGGAGCCAAATTCTTCCCCTCAATAGCCAACTTAGTCATGGCCTGGTGGGAGGAACATACCATTTTTTCACTCAATAACCCATTTGGACACCATATTGAATGGTACAAGAGATATATTGATGACCTGTTGTTTATTTGGAAAGGAGACGCTGAATCAATTCCCAAATTCTTGAAATATATAAATGACAATTCTCATAACCTCAGATTTACTCACAGTCATAACAAATCTGACATTGTCTTCCTAGACCTGGAATTAAAAGGCTTAGAAGGAAAAATAATTGAATCAAGTACTCACCGTAAACCTACTTCGGCAAATACAATCTTACATGCAGGGAGTAATCATTCTAAAAAAAACATTATGAATATTCCAATAGGAGAAATGTACCGGGCAAGGAGAAATTGCAGTTCCAATAAACAATTTAATATCGAACAGAAACAAATATGCTCCAGGCTGCAGAGACGAGGCTACCCCAATTGGTCTCTTAATAGGGCCACCAATATCACAACCAAACTAGCAAGAAATAATCTCCTTAACGACTGCAATAATAACAAGAAGACCAACACACCTGATCATCAGGTACCTACCCTGATACTTCAACAAAGTAACCAATTTCCTGAAATTAAGAGCATAATACACAAATACCTACCAGTTCTGTTTGAAGACGACAGTCTACGCTCCATTCTTAAAGAAGGGGTTAGAATTGTTGCTCGTAAGGCCCCATCTCTTGGTAGCTCACTTTCTCCCTCAATATTTTCTCCCAATAACAGTAAATCAACGTGGCTAGAAAGTAAAGGTTTTTTCAAATGTGGGCAACACCCATGCAAAACTTGTTCTTATGCCTATCCCAACAAAAACTTTTCTAATGCAGATGACACACTAACATTTGTAGTACAAAATTACATCAACTGCAACTCAAATGCAGTTATCTACATCATTGAGTGTACGAAATGCAAATTAAAATATGTAGGCTGCACCAGCAGAAAATTTAAAACTAGAATACTTGAACACTTAAGCTATATCCGTAATTCCAATATCGTAAACGTGTCTAATGCAGCGAAACATTTTATATACCAACACAACAGAACAACTAATTTCTTCAAATGTCAAGCTATTGAAAAAGTCCACCTATCCAAAAGAGGGGGGGACCTACAATACAAAATCTACCAACGCGAAGCCCACTGGATATTTAAATTGAACACACGTTTTCCTAACGGCCTTAATATAAGACATGATTTAAATCTCCATTACTAAAAGACCTGTAACTGTCTCATGTCACAGCTTTACAGTATAAACAGGGCTATAATATAAAATATATGCTTCGCCTCTGAAAAAATACGCATGCTGTCTTGTGTTATCAAACAAACAACCTACTGGTACTTATGAATTAATCCCTTTCAATAACCAACCATAATCGGGTCATCTTCAATGAACATTTATATAATTCCAGTATATTTTTCTCTGTCTAGGTTTACACATGTTCTTAATGATGTGACGTGTATGTTATATGCTTATTACACAACACATCTTTTTAAAAAATCACTTTGTTCAATATAAGATTATTTATATAATTTCTGTCACTCAAACAATTCTTTTCGTTCCTATCCACTTTCACATATAAGTTTTGCTTTTACTTCACTATCTGATTAACTATATCCAGAAACTGACTGTTCTAATCTAGCAATTCTTTATATACATATCCATAATTTCATCAACCCATACAAAATCCTATGCTCCACCGATGTAATTCTGCCATTAAGTTTATATACACAAGCACAACAGTCAATAAGACGTCCCTCAGAACAAACGGATAATCCGACCTTTGTTTCTGCATGATTATGCCTTTTATCCAGATTTAAACCCAGCATAATATATGCTACATACACGGTTTATGTAAACATACAGGTTCATATGGTATACTCACGATCGGATCATACTATTCCTCTCGATTCCTCAACGTCAGGGATACCACTTCCGGTAGTGCGGTCCAGCGTTACCATATTCTGTGGAACGCAAGCACAACAACAAATGACCCCTTGAACCGGATGCTTTCCAACATGACAGTTTCAGCAAAGACGATAGTTATAGTCTGAATCACCTTAAAAATAACACACTAGTACACAAATACCTATTTCGCTTGTGCTACATCTGTACTCCTCCTATTACATCCTGTCGATAATGTATTCACATTCGATAATAAAGTTTACATACCTATAGTATTACGGAGTGAACACATGTAAATTACAATCAGGGTCAATGATAAACACATGCGGACAGGAGCATATATGGCAGCCATCTAGTTCAGTCAGTTAGCTTCAGCCATGATTAAGGACGCTTGTAGCGTCTGAAACGCGTAGGCTTCTCATTCATCACTATCTAAACTTTTTTCCTTACACTACCAGGATGTCACGCTGTGCATCTCCTTGATTTTAAATTAGCCAAAAGCATTGGCCCATTAAACTTGGAAATATTTTTTCCGTTTTATTCAATCTTCTGTGCTGGATCCAATCTTGCTTCTTCTAGTCTCGTCTATCCACCGTGTGCCGACACGAGGATCCGTGCACGATCATCCCAAAAACTACATATACAACGAAGGTGAGCTGGAGGTGTTTTTCTTTCTATTTCGGAGTTAAATAGCTCTGATGTATTATGAACAGCTGCGTCATTCTGTTATTGGCGGCCGGAGACACCATTAAGTGAGATTGTAAAATATCGTTCCGCATCTCGTTGTCCAAATTAGGGATAAGACCTTTCCATTTATCTTCGACTGCCAGCGGAGCAGCCATTAATTTCGCCTGTATGAGGAAGGAGCATATAGCAGAAATTAAACCCCTAGGGCCTTGTGATTTAAAAACTCCTATGAGGGGGAAATTCGATATGCTCCTCCCAGTGTGAGGAAATTGAGAGCGAAGCGCATGTCTAACTTGTAAAAACTTGTAAAAAGCGTTCCTAGGAATACCAAATGCCTCCTGTATTTGTGTAAATGACATGACATCCCCCTCTATATATAAGTCCCCCACACACTTGACTCCATGTCCTATCCAGAATTGTGGATCCAGCGAGGCTGTCAGGTGTATCAATGATGGATTATGCCATAAAGATTGTTCAGCCACCACCTCCGTGAATGATATGAGTTTTTTGGTTGCCTGCCAGACCTGCGCAGCCACTCTATGTAGAGGTAAGAGCTTCCTACGTGAGAGAGGCATACCCTCCAGTACAGGCCAAAGGTTAGGTAAATCTAAGTAGAATGCTAGATAGTATTCTCTATTAGGCAATGCCTCCATATTCACCCATGTGGTAAGATATCGCAGTTGACCAGATAAGTAATACAGGTAGAAGTCTGGAAGGGATGTGCCCCCCATTAATTTAGGTCTCTGTAAAGAAGTTAGCTTGAGTTTCGGCCTACCGGATCCCCATATGAAGGAAGGTAAAAGAGCATGTACGGCCTTAAAAAAGGACAGTGGTATTGGTGCCGCTATATGTTCTAGCAAATAGAGACATTTAGGGAGTATAATCATTTTGACCAGATTAATGCGACCCACCACTGCCAAAGGAAGTGAGCCCCACACTTTAAATTTATCCTTGATATAATCCAATAGAGGATAGATGTTATTTTGCAAATCTGAGCCATGAACTTTACTTATTACTATGCCCAGGTATTTGAAACTCGGTACCACCTTCAGCCCACTTTCCACCAGAGCCCAACCCGCTTCCTGCAAGGGAAGAAAATAGGACTTAGTCCAGTTGATGCATAGTCCAGAATACCTCCCAAACCTGTCTATCGATTCTATCGCAACCGGCAAAGTATCCTTAGGTTTAGACATGAATAGGATCATATCGTCAGCATACAAGCCGATTCTGTCCTCTCTACCACCCAGCTGTATGCCCTGGTACGACTGATGTTGCCTTATGACCAGTGCCAGTGGTTCAATTGCTATTGCAAACAGGAGGGGGGATAAAGGGCATCCCTGTCTGGTTCCCCTTGCCAAGTGAAAATATGGGGACAAGAGTCCATTAACCAAAATTTGAGCTCTAGGGGATCTATATAATGTGGATATCCATCTGATGAACCCGGGACCAAACCCAAATCTCTGCAGTACTGCCAGCAGGTATGGCCATTCGACCGAGTCGAAGGCCTTAGCTGCGTCTAGTGAAGCCATGGCCCAGTTTTCTTCCAATGCCAGTCCAACTTGCATTATAACTTGTGCTCTTCGAATATTGTCAGATGTCGACTTTCCAGGCATAAAGCCTGATTGATCGGGGTGGATTATGCTTAGAATTACAGCGTTAAATCTATTCGCCAATATTTTAGTCAATACTTTATAGTCGCTGTTCAATAGCGATATCGGCCGATATGACCCACACTCCATAGGGTCCTTATCTGGTTTGAGTAATATCACAACCGTGGCGTCATTGAGCGATTCAGGCAGGCAACCCTGAGAATGGGAATGTAAAAACATGTTATGCAGCACTGGGGTCAATTCTTCAGAATATTTACAATAAACCTCCACAGGTATCCCATCAGGGCCCGGGGACTTGCCCTTCGCCATATCCTGGAGTGCCCGAGTGACTTCCTCCTCTGTAATGTCTGCCTCTAGGGACTGTCTATCATGGTCAGACAAAGTGGGAAAAGTAATTCCATCCAGGTAACCCGAGAGTTCCCCCATGTCATACTGCATCTTAGTGGAATACAGCTCTCTATAGTATTGCGCAAACCTATCCGCAATTCCTTTATTATCCATTATAATATCACCATCTGGCCCTTTAATTTTAAGAATAGAAGGAGATTTGGAATTCTGCCGCACTAGGTACGCCAGAAGCTTACTGGACTGACCACCAAGTTCAAACTGAGTCTGTTTGTAGAAGAATTGTTTACGCTGTGCACGTTCCTGCAATAGTAGCAAATATTGTCTCCCAGAGTCTAGCCAAGTCTGCCTATTGGCATCTGTAGGATCTGCCACATAAATCGCCTCCAGATCCGAGCACCTCCCAGCTAGATCATCCTCCATTTTAGAAGCAGAGCGCTTTACATACGATATGGATGACTTGAGGCAGCCCCTAAGATAGGCCTTAGACGTATCCCACAGAACACCCGCATTCTCAAAATCCTGGTGATCCTGCAAAAAGACCTGTAGTTGGTCGGGTATTCTATCGTTTGTTCCCATGGCCGTCAACCAAAAGGGGTGAATCTTCCACCCTCTGGGTCTAAGGATATCAGGGAGTTGAAAATGAGCCAAGACAGGAGAGTGATCTGACACCCCCCTAGGCTTGTACACAATTTGGGGTGACATTACCATTAACAGGGCGTTGCCAAACATATAATCTATCCGTGACAATGAGCTGTGCCCCAAGGAGGAGCATGAGTATACTCTGGTGTAGGGAAATAGAGACCGATAAATATCAGTCCATCCCACCTCCTCCATCAGTACGCGAAGGTGGGTGTCTGAAGAATGTGGAGTCACCGGCCTCTGGCTGTGTCGAAGTCTATCCATGTCACTATCCATGGTCATATTAAAGTCCCCCATACAAAGCAGCCTAACACCCGGATATGCCGCAGAAAAAGCAACCGCCTGGTGCATTACCGACACTGAAGCTGGGGGGGGGGGGGGATGTACACCCCTAGCAGTACATAAGAAACATTATTTATATAGGCATGTACAAACACATATTTCCCATTATCATCAATCCGTACTGTATCCACCTCCCACCTGAGAGACTTATGCACAAATATGGATACCCCACGTGAGTAGGACGAATAACAGGAGTGACAGGACCATTGAACCCACTGTCTGTTCAACACACGTAGTTTATCTATGGTTAGGTGAGTCTCCTGTATACACAAAATATGCGGGGAGTATTTCCTAACCTGTGTAAAGACCATTGCCCTTTTCCTAGCCGTACCCAACCCTCTCACATTCCATGACATTACCGTTATATTAGCCATTATACATGTTACATATATGGTGAGTGAGGGGAGGGCCCCCTAAAGACTTATGGTCATGCTGCGGACTGAGCCAATATAGGTTTGTAAGACTTAAACTATGAACCTTTTCAAAGCTGTGGTACGGAAATGGAACACACGTACCAGATAACATATGAGTGCAGCACTCAAGAAGGCAATTTAGCGTCAACAGTGACGACTTTATACCTGTGCCGTAGTGGCTTAACATATACGGGGGAGAACCCATGTGTCAGTATATGAATATACACCTAGTATCTATATAAGCAAGATATATAAAACATGAAAGAAAATGTATGTTGTGACGGTTAGCAGGAGCCTTGTAAACCTTGAACATTATCTAGAATATGACAGAGAGAAGTAAAACACAGGCAATGCAATGCAGCGCAGCGTCCACCTTGACACAGTGATAATAACCAGTTCAAGGATACAAATAATTAGGGCGTAGAAGCTCACTCAGCCATCTCTCCGGTGATCAGCATATCAGCAGCCCATGGCACAATGGCGAATCTCAGTTCCGCGGCTGAGGTCTCTGGCGGTTCACCCAGTCGTCTGCGTCCTTCGGGGTTGCAAAGAAAAGCGACCGATCTCCATCCACGATTCGCAGCCTAGCAGGATACGCCATGGAATATGGGATTTGTAGACCCCGAAGCCTCCGTTTCACCGACATGAATGTAGCGCGCCTTTTCTGTAACTCCGCGCTGAAGTCAGGAAATATTGACACTGCAGCTCCATTATATCTGATATCCTGCTTCTTCCGAGCCTGCCTTAGAATCAAATCCCGGTCATTGCTGTTCAATAAGCGCGCCAGCATAGGCCTAGGAGGCGCCCCAGGTGGTAAGGGACGCGCCGGCACCCTATGAGCCCTCTCCACCGCGAAAGCCGCAGAAAATACCGCATCAGGAAACAGCTCGTGCAGCCATTTGACCATAAAGCCAATAGAATCCTGACCTTCCACTTTCTCAGGCAGTCCCAATATTCTGATGTTGTTTCTGGGCAGGCGATTTTCTAGGTCATCGGATTTCTGCTTCCATATTTCGGCTGCTTCCTCTGAGGCGGACAGGGTCCGGGGTATCGGATCAAGCCGGTCTTCCAGGCCAGAAATTCGTTCCTCAGCGTGAGATATGCGCTCCCTCATGGCTTGCATGTCGTGCCTTATGAGGCCTATATCAATCTTAACCTCCTCCAGCTTACCTGTGAGCGAGGTTTTGCAGGATGAAATTGCCTGCAGCAGTTTGTCAGAGACTTCCTTCAGGGTGAGTTCAGGCGCCACAGGCTCCACAGAAGTGGAGCTTCCCGCTGCTGCCGGCTTGTCCGCCCCTCGCGCACGCTGTGGCATCGGCGAGCGCCCGCCATCTTGGCCCTCGCCTCGTGCAAACTCCTGCAGCTTTTCCGCCGCCGACTGACCTCGTCTTGGACCCATTACGTCTCTCTGGATAGTAGATCGACCTGCGACCGTCTGGATATATTATAGTACAGGTAGGATGTCAGCAGGATCAAGAAATCATGGGCTCAGTACGGAGCTACTGTGTCATGCGACCAGTCTCGTTGCGCGCCCCGGAGGCAGGGACTTTACATACATAACTATGATGCTAGGAACTCTGGCTCCCTGAACTGTGTTCTTCCGGGAAATGCGGCCGACATACGGTCCGTTTATCACGGACCAAACACGGTCGTGTGCATGAGGCCTAAGAGCTAGAGTTAGAGCTTTTCTTTAATAAAATAAAACTTATGTGAATGTTTGTGGTCCAGACAACATCATCCAAGCAAATGCTTCGTATAGGGGACACAGCACTCTATTTTGTAAGGCATGTAGCCTCATCTTTTCCTTTAAGGCTAGGTTCACACGGGCGTTGCGCATCTCGGACGTGAAAAACAGCTGTTATTCATGTCCAAGGTGCATCCGTTCTCTGCGCTGCAGGACGCGATATCACGCATCCCCCATAGATTAGAGTCTATGGAGGGATGCGTGAAGCATGAAAAAATAGGACATGTCCTATTTTCCCACGGACCCTTCACAAGGTCCGTTGAAACAACGGCCGTGTGAACGGCTACATTGAATTATATATGTCTGCGTGACGGCCGTTGTTTCAATGGCCGTCACACTGACGTTTAACACGTTCGTGTGAATAAGACCTTAGGCTGGGCTTCCACGTAGCGTAAACACTGCAGAATTTCCGCAATGGAATTCTGTGCTGAAATTCCCCAGCATTTACAGTAGCAGCAAAGTGTATGAGACTTAGTAAAAGTCATGCCTACGCCACGGAAAACAACTGCAGCATAAATGTTAATAAATTGAACTGCGGTGCGGAATTTATACCCGCAGTATGTAAATTTATGCTGCGTTTTAGTTGATTTTCCATTGCGGGTTTTCCCCTTTGAATACAATAGGGGTGCAAATCCCGCAACAGAAAGCCAAGTGTTGCGGTTTTTGCGGCGTATTCGCAGCGATTACACCGCAAAAAACGCAACTACGGAAAAAGGAAAAAAAAAACAAACATACTTACCCAGAAGTCTGTGTTTCTTCGTCCAGTCTGGCCTTCTGGGAGGACCTTGCAGCCCATGTGACTGCTGCAGCCAGTCACAGGCTGCAGCGGTCACATGGGCTGCAGCGTTATCCGGGGAGGCCAGACTGGACTGCACAGGAGGGACGCGTCGCCATAACAACGGCCTCGGTAACTCCGTCTGACAAAACGCGGTTTTCGGGGGGGAATGTACTGCGGATTCCAGGTAGGATACGCTGCACAGTTTTTACGCAGCGCATACGACCCGACCTTAGGAGATGCACACAGTAACCCTTCAATACCTCCACTGGAGAAGGATAAATTAAAGCACTAGCATGTGGTAAAAAGATATAATAATTTTCATCTATTTCCCATCAATTTAAGGTCAGGATTTATAAGTAGTAGTGTACTCACAAAAAAGGTTTTTCTATTAAGAATGGCTGTTAAAAAAAACAACAATAAATTAATGGCAGCAATATATCACTAGAGTAGATGTTACTGGCTTATGTTATTATACTCTGTCTAGTGTCAAGAAAACTCTATATCCTTTTTTGATCATTTTCCCTTTAACAGACCCTAACTAGAATTACTGCAACGAAGAATATAATGATCACATAATGTCAAGTCTAGGACTGGGCTAGTTTAGATCGTCTGGATTAAGAAATAACTTTGATGTTCTAAATTGTCCCAGAGCAATAAGTTGTGTTGTATATCATATTTATATACACACCTACACCAGTACTTATACGCAACCTCCGAATCATGCATGAAAAATCCGTTGTGCATATTATATTACGGCTTTGATGTATATATTTATGAAAGATTTTGACATTTTATACTGCTAGAGAAAACAAGGGGACATATACCACAAAAACACAGAAAAAAGGCCATACTCACAAATGGACACAGCCAGGTCAGAAACGCTGATGAAGGTGCTAGAGTAAGTACACTTTTGTTTAATGATGTAATGAAGCGTAAAACCAATAGTAATTGAAATAATAGAATAACCTGATAACTAAGCAAAGCCTAAAATAAATGATGATACTACTAGTTATATATGTGATGCAACATATACATTTTGGTGCAACAACGGTATGACAAATAGAATGTGGAAAACCAAAATTATAACTGGTTCAGTGGATCGGTTGAGCAGTAAACGCCTCATTGGAGAAATCTCCACACTATAGAGCGGTTACATACACAAAAGGTTAAGCTTCACTTCATTTTCTAAAATAACCAAGGATATCGCTCTAGAACAGCTGCAAAATTATTGTCCCCAATATGCTAATGAGTTGGCAGTCAAGTCCACCATGCTTCACACTGGCATATTCATGAGCTCAGCCTGCTCTCCCACCCCTCCAGACTGAGATTGACATGCCATTTTCATTATTTTTTTCAATTTTTTAAAGTCGCAGCATTACACTTGAGCAGGCTCCAGCTAGGTGAAGAACCACAATTCAAATTTATAGTCCTGCATCTGTTGGATAACCATAGGTTAGTGTAAAGGATCTGCCAGGTACTACGTCTGTGTATACTCCCGGGATTAATCAGTCGACACCTGAGGCCAGACCTCTTAGACTGACACCTGCTCCCACCAACCAGGGTGGCAGGCTCAGGAGTGGGAGAGCGTATCGTGGCCTGGTCAGTCGGAGTTAGCTCCGCCCCCTGTCCATTTATACCTGCCGTGTTCTCTTCCTCAGTGCTTGTTATTCTTCTTGGATTCCTGGCCCCACTGCTGCCTTGCTCCAGCCTGCTTCTGCCGTGCTTCTGCCTTGCTTCAGTTCCGCTTATCCTGCTTCGCTTTGCCCCTGGCTTGCTTCCTGCTCCATTCTCTCGTTGGTATACTCCACTTCATCCTGATCCTGACTACTCATTCACCGCTCCGTTTCCTCGCGGCGTTCCGTGGGCTACTGCCCCTTCCCTTGCGTGTTCCCTGTTTGTACTCCCTTGCACTTAGACAGCGTAGGGACCGCCGCCAAGTTGTACCCCGTCGCCTAGGGCGGGTCGTTGCAAGTAGGCAGGGACAGGGCGGTGGGTAGATTAGGGCTCACTTGTTCCCTTCACCTCCTTCCTGCCATTACATAATAACAAGCCCATACCTAGTCTACCATTTCTCCTACGCTGACACTATCATGGACCCCCTTGAGACCCTGACCCAGCAGATGCAGGGCCTCTCCCTACAGGTCCAGGCCCTGGCTCAGAGGGTCAACCAGGGTGACGCTGCCTTAGTAGTACCCCTCACCTCACCTCTAGAACCCGACCTCAAGTTACCTGACCGGTTCTCAGTGGACCGTAAGACTTTTCTCTCTTTCCGGGAGAGTTGCAGACTTTATTTCCGCCTAAAACCTCACTCCTCAGGTTCCGAGAACCAGCGGGTGGGTATCGTTATATCCCGACTCCAGGAAGGGCCCCAAGAGTGGGCCTTCTCCTTGGCTCCTGACGCCCCTGAACTTTCCTCCGTTGATCGTTTTTTCTCTGCCCTCGGACTCATTTACGACGAGACTGACAGGACTGCCTTAGCCGAGAGTCAGCTGGTGACCTTACATCAGGGTAGGAGACCTGTTGAGGAATACTGTTCTGATTTTAGAAAGTGGTGTGTAGCTTCTCGGTGGAACGACCCGGCCCTAAGGTGCCAGTTTAGGTTAGGATTATCTGACACCCTGAAGGATCTGCTGGTTAGCTACCCCTCTTCTGACTCCCTAGACCAGGTTATGGCCCTAGCAGTACGACTTGACCGACGTCTCAGGGAACGTCAGCTTGAACGTTTCAATGTGTTCCCCTCTGACTTCCCTGCGATTCCCCCCGAGGTCCCGTCTCCTCGATATTCCACGGAGGACTCGGAGGTACCTATGCAACTCGGGGCCTCCATGTCCCCTCGACAACGTAGAGAGTTTCACAGGAAGAATGGTCTCTGCTTCTATTGTGGGGACGACAAGCATCTACTGAACACCTGTCCCAGGCGCAAGAATAAACAGCCGGAAAACTTCCGCACCTAAGTGATCATCGGGAGGTCACTTGGGCGCACAGGTATTTCCCGTTAATATGAAACGCAATAAAATTTTGCTTCCCTTTCAGGTCTCGTTTGCTGGCCGGTCTGCCACGGGCAGTGCCTTCGTGGATTCTGGCTCATCTGCTAATATCATGTCTGTGGAATTTGCTATGTCTCTAAAAATGCCTTTTATTGATTTGCCTTATCCTATCCCGGTAGTGGGTATCGACTCCACTCCTCTTGCTAATGGTTATTTTACGCAGCATACTCCTGTTTTTGAACTCCTTGTTGGCTCCATGCATTTGGAGCAGTGCTCTGTACTGGTGATGCAGGGATTATCGTCCGATCTGGTATTAGGTCTTCCCTGGTTGCAGCTGCATAATCCCACGTTTGATTGGAATACTGGGGATCTCACCAAATGGGGTAGTGAATGCCTGATGTCATGTCTTTCGGTTAACTCTATTTCTCCCCGGGAGGAGGTAAACACGCTTTCTGAGTTTGTTCAGGACTTCGCTGATGTGTTTTCTAAGGAGGCCTCCGAGGTGTTGCCCCCTCATAGAGATTACGATTGCGCCATCGATCTGGTGCCAAGCTTCCTAAGGGTAGGATATTTAATCTTTCATGTCCTGAACGTGAAGCTATGAGGGAGTATATCCAAGAATGCCTGGCCAAGGGTTTCATTCGCCCCTCGACTTCTCCTGTAGGTGCTGGCTTCTTCTTCGTGGGGAAGAAGGATGGTGGTCTTAGGCCGTGCATTGATTATCGGAACCTGAATAAGGTCACCGTAAGGAACCAGTATCCCCTTCCTTTGATTCCGGATCTTTTTAATCAGGTTCAGGGGGCCCAATGGTTTTCTAAGTTCGATCTACGGGGGGCATATAACCTTATCCGCATCAAAGAGGGGGATGAGTGGAAAACTGCGTTCAACACACCCGAAGGTCATTTCGAATACCTGGTCATGCCCTTTGGGTTGTGTAATGCCCCTGCCGTCTTCCAGAATTTTATTAATGAAATCCTGAGAGATTACCTGGGTAATTTTCTTGTAGTGTACCTTGATGACATACTGGTGTTTTCCAAGGACTGGTCCTCCCACGTGGAGCATGTCAGGAAGGTCCTCCGGGAAAATAATCTGTTTGCGAAGACCGAAAAATGTGTGTTTGGGGTACAGGAGATACCATTTTTAGGTCAAATCCTCACTCCTCATGAATTCCGCATGGACCCTGCCAAGGTTCAGGCTGTGGCGGAATGGGTCCAACCTGCCTCCCTGAAGGCGCTACAGTGTTTTTTGGGGTTCGCTAACTATTACAGGAGATTTATTGCCAACTTCTCGGTCGTCGCTAAGCCTCTTACGGACCTTACTCACAAGGGTGCTGATGTCCTCCATTGGCCCCCTGAGGCCGTCCAGGCTTTTGAGACCCTCAAGAAGTGCTTTATCTCGGCCCCCCGTGCTGGTTCAGCCCAACCAAAGGGAGCCATTTATTGTGGAGGTTGACGCATCCGAGGTGGGAGTGGGGGCCGTCTTGTCCCAGGGTACCAGCTCCCTCACCCATCTCCGCCCCTGTGCTTACTTCTCTAGGAAGTTTTCGCCCACGAAGAGTAACTATGATATTGGCAACCGCGAACTTTTAGCCATTAAATGGGCTTTTGAAGAGTGGCGTCACTTCCTGGAGGGGGCCAGACACCAGGTAACGGTCCTTACTGACCACAAGAATCTGGTTTTCCTAGAATCTGCCTGGAGGCTTAATCCTAGACAAGCTCGTTGGGCACTATTCTTTACCAGATTTCATTTCTTGGTTACCTATAGGGCTGGGTCCAAAAATATTAAGGCTGATGCACTGTCACGTAGTTTCATGGCCAATCCTCCTTCCGAGAAGGATCCTGCTTGTATTTTACCCCCTGGTATAATCGTTTCTGCCACTGATTCTGATTTAGCTTCTGACATCGCGGCTGATCAAGGTTCAGCTCCCGGGAACCTCCCTGGGGACAAACTGTTTGTTCCCCTGCAATACCGGCTAAGGGTACTCAGGGAAAACCATGACTCCGCACTATCTGGTCATCCTGGCATCTTGGGTACCAAACACCTCATTACCAGAAACTATTCGTGGCCTGGGTTGCCTAAAGACGTTAGGGCTTACGTCGCCGCTTGTGAGGTTTGTGCTAGGTCCAAGACCCCTAGGTCCCGACCTGCGGGCTTACTACGTTTCTTGCCCATTCCCCAGAGACCTTGGACCCATATCTCCATGGATTTTATCACCGATTTGCCTCCATCTCAGGGCAAGTCGGTGGTGTGGGTGGTAGTAGACCGCTTCAGCAAGATGTGCCACTTTGTGCCCCTTAAGAAACTACCTAACGCCAAGACGTTAGCTTCTTTGTTTGTTAAACACATCCTGCGTCTCCATGGGGCCCCAGTCAATATCGTTTCTGACAGAGGGGTACAATTTGTTTCCTTATTTTGGAGAGCTTTTTGTAAAAAGTTGGAGATTGATCTGTCCTTCTCCGCCTTCCATCCCGAAACTAATGGCCAAACGGAAAGGACTAACCAATCCCTGGAACAATATTTAAGGTGTTTCATCTCTGACTGTCAATTTGATTGGGTCTCATTCCTTCCCCTTGCCGAATTTTCCCTGAATAACCAGGTCAGTAACTCGTCAAGGGTCTCCCCGTTTTTCCCCGTTTTTCTGTAATTAACCCAAGGTTCTCCTCCGTTTCTCCTGGTTGTTCCAATAATCCCGAGGTAGAGGAAGTTCATCGGGAACTGTGCACAGTCTGGGCCCAGGTTCAGAAGAACCTAGAGGCGTCACAGAGCGTACAAAAGATTCAGGCTGATAGTAGACGTTCTGCTAACCCCCGGTTTGTCGTCGGGGATCTGGTCTGGTTGTCGTCCAGGAACTTGCGCCTTAAGGTCCCGTCCAGGAAGTTTGCTCCCCGATTTATTGGACCTTATAAGATCATTGAAGTCCTCAACCCTGTATCCTTCCGTCTGGAGCTGCCCCCATCCTTTCGCATACACGACGTCTTCCATGCCTCCCTCCTGAAACGCTGCTCCCCGTCCTCGTCCCCCTCGAGTTAACCTCCTGTTCCCGTTCTCACCCCTGAGGGGGTGGAATTCGAGGTGGCCAAGATTATGGACAGTAGGATGATCCAGGGCTCCCTTCAGTACCTGGTCCATTGGAGAGGATACGGGCCGGAGGAGAGGACTTGGGTACCTGCTCGTGATGTTCACGCTGGGGTATTGATCAGGAGGATCCACCTTCTCTTCCCCACTAAACCGGGTCCTCTTAGTAAGGGTCCGGTGGCCCCTCATAAAAGGGGGAGTACTGTAAAGGATCTGCCAGGTACTACGTCTGTGTATACTCCCGGGATTAATCAGTCGACACCTGAGGCCAGACCTCTTAGACTGACACCTGCTCCCACCAACCAGGGTGGCAGGCTCAGGAGTGGGAGAGCCTATCGCGGCCTGGTCAGTCGGAGTTAGCTCCGCCCCCTGTTCATTTATACCTGCCGTGTTCTCTTCCTCAGTGCTTGTTATTCTTCTTGGATTCCTGGCCCCACTGCTGCCTTGCTCCAGCCTGCTTCTGCCGTGCTTCTGCCTTGCTTCAGTTCCGCTTATCCTGCTTCGCTTTGCCCCTGGCTTGCTTCCTGCTCCGTGCTCTCGTTGGTATACTCCACTTCATCCTGATCCTGACTACTCATTCACCGCTCCGTTTCCTCGCGGCGTTCCGTGGGCTACTGCCCCTTCCCTTGCGTGTTCCCTGTTTGTACTCCCTTGCACTTAGACAGCGTAGGGACCGCCGCCAAGTTGTACCCCGTCGCCTAGGGCGGGTCGTTGCAAGTAGGCAGGGACAGGGCGGTGGGTAGATTAGGGCTCACTTGTTCCCTTCACCTCCTTCCTGCCATTACAGTTAGTATGTAATTCAGAAGGAAGACTCTGATCTTATATCATAGTGATGAGTTATAACATTTGGTGGGGGTCCGACCTCTAAGAGCAGACGGCCAAAAACATTGCTGTGCAGGGAAAAAAAACTGTGAACCCTTCATTCTGACGATTGATGGTGTCCCGGCGGAGTCGCCTAGCAATATGCCATAATTTTCCTGATGGATTGTAATGGCAGGAAGGAGGTGAAGGGAAAGTGAGCCCTAATCTACCCACCGCCCTGTCCCTGCCTACTTGCAACGACCCCCCCTAGGCGACGGGGTACAACTGGGCGGCGGTCCCTACGCTGTCTAAGTGCACGGGAGAACAAACAGGGAACACGCAAGGGAAGGGGCAGTAGCCCACGGAACGCCGCGAGGAAACGGAGCGGTGAACGAATAGTCAGGACCAGGATGAAGTGGAGTATACCAACGTGAGCACGGAGAAGGAAGCAAGCCAGGGGCAAAGCGAAGCAGGTAAAGCGGAATTGCAGCAAGGCAGAAGCACGGCAGAAGCAGGCTGGAGCAAGCAGCAGTGGGGCCAGGAATCCAGAACAATTACAAGCACTGAGGAAGAGAACACGGCAGGTAATAAAGGACAGGGGGCGGAGCTAACTCCGACTAACCAGGCCGTGATAGGCTCTCCCACTCCTGAGCCTGCCACCCTGGTTGGTGGGAGACGGTGTCAGTCTAACAGGTCTGGCCACAGGTGTGGATTGATTAATCCCAGGAGTATGCCTAGCCGTAGTACCTGGCAGATCCCTAACATGGATAAACCCTTTTAAAAGAAACACTTCAGGGAAAACAGATTCATTGTGTTATTCCAAATATAGGATATGGGCGGTGGTTAACGGCTCAGACATTTAAAGAACACCAAAGGAAGAAGTTTCACACCGAAGCGTTTCTTTAAAATCACTGTGGCCGTCCATACGCCGCTAAATGCTTACCTCTATGCCAACATGCCATTTTAGTACCAAAGCTTCTGTGCATTTCTGGGTGAATAGGAAGGAACAAACCCTGAGGGTAAGGCCACACGGTGCGTCGTTGACGCGGTTTTGTTGCGTTTGGAAACCGCATGCGTTCAACTGCAACAAGTCCGCAACAGCCAGTGTATGCTGCGGACACCAAATACCGCACCGCAGCCTATGGTCCAGAGCAATTCCGCCACGTCTGGCCGTGCCCTTACTTTAGCAGCAGTGTAGGTGAGATTTCAACAAATCTCATGCCCACACTGCGGTAAAAATACGCCGAAAAAAACCGCACATAAATTGACCTGCAGTTATACTTACCCATAGTTCCCGGCTTCTTCTCCAGTCCGGCCTGCCTGGATGACGTTGCAGGCCATGTCACGGCTGCAGCCAATTACAGGCTGCAGCATCACATGGACCTGCAACGTCATCCAGGGAGGCCGGAGCGGATGTCAGAGAAGGGAGGGGGTAAGTATGTGTGATCATTTACACAGCGGAATGTACACACAAAATAACGCACTTTTCACGCGCGTCGCACGGACCTATATTAGTCTATGGGGCCGTGCAGACAGGTGCGTGATTTTTACGCTGCGTGAGTCCGCAGCGAAAAAGTCACGACATGTCCGTTCTTTGGGCGTATTTTGCGCATCACGCACCCATTGAAGTCAATGGGTGCGTGAAAATCACGCATGCCACACGGAAGCACTTCCGTGGGACAAGCATGATTCGCGCAACAGTTGTGAAAAGGATGAATGAAAACCGAAAAGCACCACGTGCTTTTCTGTTTACAAACATCCAAACAAAGTGTCATAATGATAGCGGCTGTGCAAACGCACACGCTCGTGTGAATCCGGCCTTATGCTGCAGTTCTGTTGCGTTTTTAAAGGAAATAATTGATGGACATAGTTTTCACCGGTGTTGAAGTTTTTTAGGTGCTTCCTGTATATAGTTCATTACAAGGCATTGCAGAACTGTTAGCAAAAACACAAGCAGTTCAGCAACAACTCTGGCAGTGCGGTCATTAACTGCATGCGGTCGGACATTATGAAGATGCCGTTAACTGCACAAAGAACACATTGTAATATAATAGCAGCAGTCTGTCCAGAACACAAATGTCACCATTGACTTCTATTGAAAAATGACTTGCTGCAGTTTAAAAACGCAACATAAAAACACACCGTGACCGCACCGTGTGGCCTTACCCTCACAAGGTATTGTTTATATATAAGAAATGTATTTTATGGGTTCAACAGAAGTTTTCAGAACAAAACAGTTCAAACTGACATGACTGGTAATCTATTAATGGAAAAATATAAAACATTACAAAATAAACGGTACTTACAAAACAAACACAACAAAACAAAACTTATGTACATTTCTGTGCATCACAATTTACCCAGCCTGGCCCTTCTTACATACATCCCCATGCATACATAACTATAATCCCATACTCATTCATACACACACCTATACCCCCCAACCCCAAGAAAACATAACTATAACACTATATACAACATACTTATTATAACATACTCTTAAAAACCATGTGCCAACCAATGGCCCCCTAAAAAAAATCACCACATATATAAAACAAAATAAATAATAATCACAATAATAATAGAAACAAAATAATAATAATAATAAACTCTAAAAATAAAAGTTACCATCCCATGGTGCACTTACTTCAGTGCACCATGTAAATGAAAAGAAAAGAAAAGAACAAAACACACCAAAAAAAAATTAAATTTTTTTATTTTTTTTAAAATTTTATTAACTTATCCACATTCATACCTAACCTTGTACATACTAACTTAGCCATCACCACCCATCACCTCCCCCAACCAGCATCACGCTTCATGTCCTTCCAAACTGACATGACTTTTATATCCTAGTATGTATATCCAGGGAAAAGGGAATAACAATAAAAATAATTCACACAGAGAGATATATTATCTCCCGTGGCTGTGAACAAAATTTTTTGAGAAGAGTGGGGCTTATGGTGGCCATACACATAAGACAGCTGTCAGCTAAACTATCTCCCTGGGAGATTTTTCATACTCATGACCTATCCACAGGGACACATACGTCATCGGTATATGACCGGTGTATATGTTCAGACACCACACCAAAAATATATTTAGGAAAAAAATACACACACACGCGCACACACTAGTCCTTCTCAATGCATTAGAATATCAAAAAGTTAATTTATTTCAGTAATTCAATTCAAAAAGTGAAACTCATATTATATAGATTCATTACACACAGAGAGATCCATTTCCAGCATTTTTTCTTTGAATGTTGAAGATTATGGCTAACAGTTAGGGCACGTTCAGACGTGGCTGAATTGCTGTTGAATTCCGCTGCGGACAGTCCGCAGTGGAATTCTGTAGCAGCCATTTTTTACATTTGTTTCTATAAATTTTTAGGAAACTTAGTTCAGACGTTGCAGAAAATAACAGTGTGGAAATTAGGCTGCGGTGCAGAATTTTCCCTCCGCAACATGTTCATTACATTGCGGAGAAGAAACAGAATTTCACTGCGTATTTCAGCCTTTGCAATTCAAAAACTGAAATCTGTGGCAAGTCCGCTGTGATATCTGCAACGTCTGAATTACCTGTCAAATAAGCAAATGTTGGTGCACATTCGTTGCGTAATGGCCCCGAATCTGCACCAACATTTGCAGCGGAAAAATTCTGCCACGTCTGAACATGATAAACCAGAGAACCAGAGTCCATATATATCCACATGTAAAAAAAATTTTTACATCTTTATTAATAAATACACACAATTACAAAAAACAGAGAATCTAAAAATAAGTCCTTGACTAAGTCACAAGTATCAACATAAAACAGAATTTTAAATCACATCAAAAGTATACAGTTTATGTTGATAATCAAATTTACTCCTACACAGGGTACTTCAATAAAAAGTGAGATGCAGATGCAAGAAGTACAGCAGACCAGACCGTTAGACCGTTTGCCTAAGGAAACTAGTGTTCCTAGAAAAAATAGCAAGTGTCCCTATTGATCCGGTAAATGCACTTACCCATATTTCAAGGAGAGTTGTGTGACCCAGGGTATGGAAGTGCACCCCGACGCGCGTTTCGCTTATAGCTTTCTCAAGGGGTCAAACATGGCCTTAAAGGGGTTGTCCGAGATTTTTTTTTTAAGTACATTTAGAAATACATTACCCATATTAAAAATTGCATAATATACTTACCTGTGCAATCTTGCTTCTGTTCTCCGCTCTGGCTGCTTCTTCCTTCTGGTCACTTGAGCTCTGATGTCACCTTTTCTGCCGCCTCCACTGTCGTGTTGTATCCCGATCACATGGTCTCGCACCAGAGCGACCTCGGATGGTATACGACACGTCACTTGTCACGTGGTGTATATCGGCTTCTTCTGCTTCACATGCAGTAATGCGCATGCGCTGTCCCTGCTGTTCTCGAGATAACAGCAGGGGCCGCGCATGCGTGTTACAACAGAACAAGCCGATATACACCACGTCACAAGTGACGTGTCGTGTACCCGGCAAAAATTCAAGATCAACAACGCGGCAGAGCCGGAGCAGAGAGAGACGTCAACAATCAAGTTCCCGACGGAAGGATCTGGAAACGGGGCCACTTTGTAAAACGTAAGTATATTACAAATGTATTTATTTTTTTAACTTAAATTATTTAATGGTGTTATTTAAAATACTATGTTATCTCGGACAACCCCTTTAATCCCTTCCCTCTTTAGCCACTTTTGACCTTCCTGACAGAGCCTGATTTTTCAAATCTGACATGTGTCACTTTATGTGGTAATAACTCCGGAATGCTTTCACCTATCCAAGCGATTCTGAGATTGTTTTCTCGTGACACATTGCACTTTAAGTTACTGGCAAAATTTGCTCGATATGTTCAGTATTTAAAGAGGCTCTGTCACCAGATTTTGCAACCCCTATCTGCTATTGCAGCAGATAGGCGCTGCAATGTAGATTACAGTAACGTTTTTATTTTTAAAAAACGAGCATTTTTGGCCAAGTTATGACCATTTTTGTAGTTATGCAAATGAGGCTTGCAAAAGTCCAAGTGGGTGTGTTTAAAAGTAAAAGTCCAAGTGGGCGTGTATTATGTGCGTACATCGGGGCGTTTTTAATACTTTTACTAGCTGGGCGCTCTCATGAGAAGTATCATCCACTTCTCTTCAGAACGCCCAGCTTCTGGCAGTGCAGATCTGTGACGTCACTCACAGGTCCTGCATCGTGTCGGACACATCGGCACCAGAGGCTTCAGTTGATTCTGCAGCAGCATCAGCGTTAGCAGGTAAGTCGATGTAGCTACTTACCTGCTGATGCTGCTGCAGAATCATCTGTAGCCTCTGGTGCCGATGTGTCCTCGCTCGTCTGACACGATGCAGGACCTGGGGAAGTGACGTCACAGCGTGATCTCTCGAGAACACGGCTGTGTCTGCACTGCCAGAAGCTGGGCGTTCTGAAGAGAAGTGGATGATACTTCTCATCAGAACGCCCAGCTAGTAAAAGTATTAAAAACGCCCCGATGTACGCACATAATACACGCCCACTTGGACTTTTACTTTGAAAACACACCCACTTGGACTTTTGCAAGCCTCATTTGCATAACTACAAAAATGGTCATAACTTGGCCAAAAATGCTGGTTTTTTAAAAATAAAAACGTTACTGTAATCTACATTGCAGCGCCTATCTGCTGCAATAGCAGATAGGGGTTGCAAAATCTGGTGACAGAGCCTCTTTAATTGTGAAAAACACCAAAAATTAGTGAAAAATTGCAAAAATTAGCATTTTTCGCAATTTAAATGTATCTGCTTGTAAGACAGGGAGTTATACCACACAAAATTGTTGCTAATTAACATCCCCCATATGTCTACTTTAGATTGGCATCGTTTTTTGAACATCCTTTTATTTTTCTATGACATCACAAGGCTTAGAACTTTAGCAGCAATTTCTCACATTTTCAAGAAAATTTCAAAAGGCTATTTTTACAGGGGCCAGTTCAGTTGTGAAGTGGCTTTGAGGGCCTTATATATTAGAAACCCCCAAAAAGTCACCCCATTTTAAAAACTTCACCCCTCAAAGTATTCAAAACAGCATTTAGAAAATGTCTTAACCCTTTACACATTTCACAGGAATTAAAGCAAAGTAGAGGTGAAATTTACAAATTTCATATTTTTTGGAAGAAATAAATTTTGAATACAATTTTTTTTATAACACAGAAGGTTTTGCCAGAGAAATGCAACTCAATATTTGTTGCCCAGTTTCTGCAGTTTTAGGAAATATCCCAAATGTGGCCCTAGCGTGCTACTGGAATGAAGCACCGGCCTCAGAAGCAAAGGAACACCTAGCGGATTTTGGGGCCTTATTTTTGTTAGAATATATTTTAGGCACCATGTCAGGTTTGAAGGGCTCTTGCAGTGCCAAAACACAAAAAATCCCCCAAAAGTGACCCCATCTGGGAAACTACACACCTCAAGGAAATTAACTAGGGGTGTAGTGAGCATTTTGACCTCACAGGTTTTTTACAGAAATTATTGGAAGTAGGCCGTGAAAATTAAAATCGACATTTTTTCAATGAAAATGTAGGTTTAGCGATTTTTTTTCTCATTTCCACAAGGACTAAAGGAGAAAAAGCACCGCAAAATTTGTAAAGCAATTCCTGCCGAGTAAAACAATACCCCACATGTGGTAATAAACGGATATTTGGACACACGTCAGGGCTTAGAAGGGAAAGAGCGCCATTTGGCTTTTGGAGCTCAAATTTAGCAGGAATGGTTTGAGAGGCCATGTCACATTTACAAAGCCCCTGAGGGGACAAAACAGTGGAAACCCCCCACAAGTGACCCCATTTCGGAAACTTCACCCATTGAGGAAATTATCTAGGGGTATAGTGAGCGTTTTGACCCCACAAGTTTTTTGCATAAATTATTGGAAGTAGGCTGTGAAAATGATAATCTAAATTTTCAAAGAAAATGTAGGTTTAGCTAATTTTTTCTCATTTCCACAAGGACTGAAGGAGAAAAAGCACCATAAAATTTGTAAAGCAATTTCTCCCGAGTAAAACAATACCCCACATGTGGTAATAAACGGATGTTTGGACACACGGCAGGGCTTAGAAGTGAAAGAGTGCCATTTGGCTTTTGGAGTTCACATTTAGCAGGAATGGTTTGCGGAGGCCATGTCACATTTACAAAGCCCCTGAGGGGACAAAACAGTGGAAACCCCCCCCCTACAAGTGACCCCATTTTGGAGACTACACCCATTGAGGAAATTATCTAGGGATATAGTGAGCGATTTGACCCCACAGTTTTTTTGCAGAAATTATTGGAAGTAGGCCCTGAAAATAAAAATCTACATTTTTTCAAAGAAAATGTAGGTTTAGCTAATTTTTTCTCATTTCCACAAGGACTGAAGGAGAAAAAGCACTGCAGCATTTGTAAAGCAATTTCTCCCGAGTAAAAAAATACCCCACATGTGGTCATAAACGGCTGTTTGGACACACGGCAGGGCTTAGAAGGGAAAGAGCGCCATTTGACTTTTGAGATCACATTTAGCAGGAATGGTTTGCGGAGGCCAGGTCACATTTGCAAAGCCCCTGAGGGGACAAAACAATGAAAACGCCCAAAAAGGGACTCCATTTAGGAAACTACACCTCTTGAGGAATTCAACTAGGGGTGTAGTAAGCATTTTGACCCTACAGATGTTTCATAGAATTTATTAGAATTGGGCAGTGAAAATAAAAACAGTCCTTTTTCTTCAATAAGACGTAGCTTTAGCGCAAATTTTTTCATTTTCTCAACAAATAAAGGAAAAAAAGAACCCAACATTTGTAAAGCAATTTCTGCCGAGTACGGCAATACCCCATATGTGGTCATAAACTGCTGTTTGGGCAAACGGCAGGGCTCAGAAGGGAAGGACCGCCATTTGGAGTGCAGATGTTGCTGGATTGGTTTCTGGGTGCCTGTGGGCCCAAAACAGTGGAAACCCCCCAGAAGTGGCCCAATTTTGGAAACTACACCCCTCAATGCATTTTCCTAGGGGTGTAGTAAGCATTTTAACCCTGCAGGTGTTTTGTAGAAATTAGTGTGAACTCGATGTTGCAGAGTGAAAATGGGATTTTTTCCATAGATATGCCAATATGTGGTGCCCGGCTTGTGCCACCATAACAAGACAGCTCTCCAATTATTATGCTGGGTTTCCTGGTTTTAGAAACACCCTACATGTAGCACTAATCTTTTGCCTGGACATTCGACCAGGCTCAGGAGTGAAAGAGCACCATGTAAAATTGAGGCCTAATTTGGCGATTTACAAAGTATTGGTTCCCAACTGCAGAGGCTCTAATGTGAAATAATAAAAAGAAACCCCTGAGAAGTGACCCCATTTCGAAACTACACCCCTCAAGGCATTTGTTATTTCACTCCACAGTTCTTTTCCATAAATGAATGCACTGCGGATGGTGCAAATTAAAAATTAATATTTTTCCCTAGATATGCCATTTCAGTGGCAAATATGTCATGCCCAGCTTATGACGCTGGAGACACACACCACAAAAATTGGTAAAAGGGTTCTCCCGGGTATGGCGGTGCCATATATGTGGAAGGAAACTGCTGTTTGGGCACGCTGCAGGGTTCAGATGGGAGGGAACGCCATTTGGCTTTTGGAGAGCGGATTTGCTTGTAGTAGTTTTGTTTGAGTATTGCTGGTGTTTCCGTTTATAATGTGGGGGTACATGTAAGCTGGGCAGAGTACCTGAGGGACATAGTCAGGTGGGATAATAATGGGGTAAAAAAACAATAAAATGATCCACAGATGTGTGTTACGCTGTGAAGCAATCCTTTCTGCACAGGCCGGTGTTGCACTGATAAATGGCGTCCTTTCTTATCCCCCTTTTGGTCCACACTCCGCACCTTTGCAGTTTGGGGAATTTTGCTGGGAAGTGTTGTCCTGTTATAATACGGGCACCGTCGCTTCCAGCGGATATGTTTGGGCCCTCCCTTTCCTGGTTCCCTAATTTTAGGTATTTGATAAATCGCCTCTTGAAACAGAAGAAATGTTCCCCTCGGGCACAACTGCATATTTTTTATTTTCTGACTTAATGGAGCCTTAACTAATTAGATTTTTTCATAGACGTAGTGGTATGAGGGCTGTTTTTTGCGGGACGAGCTGTAGTTATTATTGGTACCGTTTTGGGGTACATGCGACTTTATGATCACCTTTTATCCTATTTTTTGGGAGGCCAGGTAAACAAAAAACCGCAATTCTGGCATAGTTTTATTTAGGTTTTTTTATACAGCGTTCACCATGCGTTATAAATTACATGTTACCTTTATTCTGCGGGTCAGTACGATTCCGGCGATACCTAATTTATAGGACTTTTTTATGTTTTACAACTTTTTGCACAATAAAACTACTTTTGTAAAAATAATGTATTTTTTCTGTCGCCAAGTTGTGAGAACCATAAGTTTTAAATTTTTTTGTTGACGGAGCTATATGAGGGCTTGTTTTTTGCGAGACGAGCTAAAGTTTTTATAGGTACCATTTTTGGAATACGTGCGACTTTTTGATCACTTTTTATTCCTATATTCACAGGGCAAAGTGACCAAAAAACAGAAACTCTGGTATAGTTTTTTACGCTTTTTTTTCACGCTGTTCACCGGGTGCAATAAATAATATAATATCTTGATACCTCAGCTCGTTACGGTCGCGGCGATACCAAATACGTATGGTTTATTTTTTTTTCAATAATAAAGGACTTGATAAGAGTAAAAGGGGGATTGTGTTTTATTTTATTACTTGAAACTTTTATTGTTTTCACTTTTTTTTACACTTTTTTTTTACACTTTTTCTCAAGTCCCCCTAGGGGACTTGAAGGTCCAGCTGTCAGATTAATTTTTTTCTAATACATTGCACTACCTACGTAGTGCAATGTATTAGATCTGTCAGTTATTCACTGACAGCAAGCCGATTAGGCTTCGCCTCCCGGCGGGGCCTAATCGGCTTCCGTAATGGCAGAGCAGGAGACCATTGTGTCTCCTGTTGCCATAGCAGCAGTTGCCAGTCCTGATTGCCTGTCAGGGCTGGCGATCTGCTAGTAACCGCTACGATGCAGCAATCGCTTTCGATTGCTGCATCGAAGGGGTTAATGGCAGGGATCGGAGCTAGCTCTGGTTCCTGCCGTTACAGGTGGATGTCAACTGTAACATACAGCTGACTTCCACCGCTGATCACGCCGGATCAGCTCCTGACCCGGCGCCATCTTGCCGGCAGCTACGGAAGCCGATCAGGCTCCGCCGCCGGGCGGATCTTGACCGGTTTCCATTCTAGGCAGACCGGGAGGCCAGTATTAGGCCTCCGGTTGCCATTGCAGCCACCAGAACCCCGGCAATTTCATTGCTGGGGTTCCGATGAGCTGCAAACACCTTAAGTCCAGCGATCGCGTTTGAGCGCTGCACTTAAGGGGTTAACGGCGCGGATCGAAGCTAATTTCGGTCCCCGCCGTTACAGTTGGATGTCAGCTGTCAGATACAGCTGAGATCCGACGATGATGGCAGAGGCTCAGCTTCTGAACCGGTGCCAAACATTTGGCGTATGGGTATGGCAAAATGCAGGAAGTCATGGCTTTCCATGACGTACCCATACGCCAAATGTCGGGAAGGGGTTAATGAAAACCCCAAATTTAGTGTCTCAGAAACTTAGATTATATAAGACCAATTTCAAAAATGATTTTTAATACCAAAATGTTGGCCTACTGAATAGTATGTACAGTATATGCCCTCAATACCTGGTCGGGGAACCTTTTGCATGAATTACTGCATCAATGCGGCATGGCATGGAGGCGATCAGCCTGTGGCACTGCTGAGGTGTTATCCATGCGGCGTGGCATGGAGGCGATCAGCCTGTGGCACTGCTGAGGTGTTATGGAAGCCCAGGTTGCTTTGATAGCGGCCTTCAGCTCGTCTGCATTGTTGGGTCTGGTGTCTCATCTTCCTCTTGACAATATCCTATAGATTCTCTATGGGGTGTATGTCAGGCGAGTGTGCTGGCCAATCAAGCTCAGTGATACTGTGGTTATTAAACCAGGTATTGGTACTTTTGTAGTGTGGGCAGGTGCCAAGTCCTACTGGAAAATGAAATCAGCGTCTCCATAACATATGGGTGATACATTTTGTTACATCTGGTTGTATCAATTGTATATTTTAACGTTGGTATTTTTTCGTTACAGATAACGGTTGAACGTTGGGACCACTCACCACAATAGGTCTGCGTATCTTCTATATATAAACAAACATTTTTGATGAACAAGCTCATTGGGACATGTGGTGTCTGATTATTCCTACAGTATAGTTCATTATATACTTACCTTGTACATTTTGTCATCGTTGGTAGATTGACATGCAGATACTAGAATGTTTTTGCTATTATGCAGACATATACACACTACAATGTTTTTGCTATTATTATGATTTTTCACCTTAAAATGTCTTTTGAAGAAATATCCCCTTTTACTAGGGAGCATCAGGGTACCTATATTTAGGATACCAGTGTTCTCATTATGTTAACCTGGGCCTTGTAGTTCACGTGCATATCTATTATACATACATTTATTATAATGCTGCTGTAACTCTGCATGTCTTCTTCTCTTTACCGACATGTGCAGGTCTGAACTATTACAATATATCATTATTTAACCCGCACGTTGAATGCCGTAAAAAATAAAATAAATTGTAAACGCCAGAATCTCTATTTTTGGGTCACCTCATCTCCCACAAAAAATGAAATAAAAAGTGATCAAAACGTCGGAATTTGGCAACACAAAATAAATTTTCTTTTTTACACGTAGGTTTTTACTTGTAAAAGTAGTAAAATAGAGAAAAACTATATATATTTGGTGTCGCCGTAATCGAATTGACCCACAGTTAACGTGTTGTTTTAAATGCACAGTGAATTCCGTAAAAACGACGCGCAAAAAACAATGGAGGAATCATTGTTTTTTTCATTTTCTACCCCACAAATAATTTTTTCCCTTTTCCTAGTACATTATATGGCAAAATAAATGGTGCTATGAAAAACTACAACTCGTCCCGCAAAAATCAAGCCCTCATAAGACTATATCGACGGAAAAATAAAAAAGCTATGGCTTCTGGAATGTGGGGAGGAAAAAACTAACATGAAAATCTGAAAAAGGGCTTCAGCGGGAAGGGGTTAAAAGTTATATGTACGGCTTACACGGTCATGTTTTTACTAACACAATATTATATTATTGTACTTGATGCCTTTTTTGTACTATATGTATAAGTGCAATATCTGATTATATTTTGTTTTGATTACTACTCATTATGTTAATGAGACACATGCTTTATGCATACCTCCCAACTTTTGAATTCGGAAAAAAAGAGGATCATTTTTAAGCCACGCCCCTAACCACGACCAATATCCCGCATCAACACATCAAATCACGGCCAGATCCTTCTTCAAATAACAAGATCATATTCTCACTGCGGATCTCTAGACTTACAAAAAAAAACTATGGATATCACCAATATTATGGATCAGGTTATATCGTCTTTATGTTACTTTTCCTAACTTGGGTACAACATCTGCTCATCACGGCGGCAGCAGCTGCAGGACAAACCGAAAGGCTGAGAACAATGAAAGTCAAAATCATCCACCAGAGCCCCCTTGTAGATCGCTCCACACACAGCCCCCTGTACATAGCACCACACACAGCCCCCCCTGTAGATAGCTCCACACACAGCCCCCCCTGTAGATAGCTCCACACACAGCCCCCCTGTATATAGCTCCACACACAGCCCCCCTGTAGATAGCTCCACACACAGCCCCCCTGTAGATAGCGCCACACACAGCCCCCCTGTACATAGCTCCACCCACAGCCCCCCTGTACATAGTGCCACACACAGCCCCCCTGTACATAGCGCCACACACAGCCCCCCTGTAGATGGCTCCAAACACAGCCCCCCCTGTAGATAGCGCCACACACAGCCCCCTCTTGTACATAGCGCCACACACAGTCCCCTCTTGTACATAGCGCCACACACAGCCCCCTCTTGTACATAGCGCCCCACACAACCCCCTCTTGTACATAGCGCCCCACACAACCCCCTCTTGTACATAGCCCCACACAAATCCCTCCCCCCTTGTACATAGTGGCACACAACCCCCTCCCCCCTTGTACATAGTGCCACACAACCCCCTTATACTTTGTGCCACACAACCCCCTTATACTTTGTGCCACAATTCCGCCAGAGTGGAGAGCGGTAGAGGTAGCCTACTGCTGCCACTCTCCGCTCTGCTTTGACGTCACTCATCGTCAGAAGAAGGCAGGAGTCTTGCAGTGGCGTTATCACTGGAGTTAATGCCGGCCCGGGAGTGGACCAGTCCAGTCACCTGACCGGCGAGTTCAGATGACAGGTCAGGTGACTGGACTGGTCCACTCCCGGGCCGGCATAGATCCCAGTCAGAACACCGCCGCAAGACTCCTGCCTTCTTCTGATGCTGATCGCTGTTGCAGTCGTCTGGCATGCAGGGCGCCTATCAGCAGCGATCAGCTGTTTTGATAGAGCTGCAGCACCTAGCGGGACATTTTGCAGACTGCCCGGAACATCAGTGAGAAACCGGGACTGTACCGCCAGATCCGGGACAGTTGGGAGCTATGTTTATATGCTTCACACATTGTTGTATCACCATGCTTGAAAAAGGTCCTATACAGGGGCGTAGCTAAAGGCTCATGGGCCCCGATGCAAGAATTCTTACTGGCCCCCCCCCCCGCAAACCTCTCATGGCCGACGGTCCGCAGCTTTCAGCTGCATCGCTGGGTCTCCTAAGTGACCCAACAATGCAGCACTAGTAGCCGGGGGCGTCACTAAGGCTGGGTTCACACACCCTATTTACGGACGTAATTCGGGCGTTTTACCATTCAATAACGTCCGAAAATGCGGCTCAAAAGCGCTGGCAAACATCTGCCCATTCATTTGAATGGGTCTTACGATGTTCTGTGCCGACGGTCATTTTTTGTTACGCGCCGCTGTCAAAAGGCGGCGCGTAAAAAAGACGCCCACGTCAAAGAAGTGCCTGTCACTTCTTCAGACGTAAATGGAGCCGTTTTCCATGGACTCCATGGAAAAACAGCTCCAATTACGTCCGTAATGGACGCAGCGAAAGACGCCTGCACATGCCTTTGCGGCTGAAAACGGACGTTGCCGTGTGAACATACCCACAGGGCTTAAAATGTCAGGGGAAATAGCCCCAATACATATGTGTCCGCCCCCAAAAAAATGTGTGTATAGGAGACAGCATAGCATATCTATAGCACTACGACCCTATAAACTATGGATAGGATTAGATACAGTGGCTCAGCAGACAGTATCACACATGATAGGATTAGATACAGTGGCTCAGCAGACAGTACCACACATGATAGGATTAGATACAGTGGCTCAGCAGACAGTATCACACGTGATAGGATTAGATACAATGGCTCAGCAGACAGTATCACACATGATCGGATTAGATACAGGGCCCAGCAGACAGTATCACACATGATTGGATTAGATACACAGCTCAGCAGACAGTATCACACATGATTGGATTAGATACAGGGCCCAGCTCGCTGACATTGCGGCTCCAGCGCTGGACCCAGGACAGGTAAGAAGAATAATTTTGCTTCTTTATGTGTTACTGATTATTTTTGTGTGTTTGTGTTTTTTTTACAGGTTCGGTTGTTGGACTTCGGATTCGAGGACTTCAATGACGGCGTTTTTTTTATTCTCAATAAAATGGTTAACGGGGGTTGTTTTTTTATTTCAATAAAATATTTTTTCTATGTGCTTGTATCTTTTTAAACTTTATTATCACCGCCTTAGTAATGGCCGCTGGCTGATTGACAACCTCCATTACTAAGGCGGGGCTTAATGTTAGCAGGTGCAGAGGCCAACACTAACCCCCATTATTACCCCGGTACCCACCGCCACCAGGAGTACTGGGAAGAGCCGGGTAAGAACCTGTACCCGACCATCTGTAGTGACGGCAGGCACCGGGGTGGCCGCAGGCTGGTAGTATTAGGCTGGGGAAGGCCAAAAACAGTGGCCCTTCCCACCCTGTTAATGCTGCCTGCTGCTGCTGTGTTGTATCTGGCTGGTTATGAAAATTGGGGGGGAGCCCACATCGTTCTTTCCAATTATTTTTTATTTTATTTAAAATGACGTGGGGTCCCCCCCATTTTTCATAACCAGCCAGATACAATAAAGCAGCAGCAGCCTAGCATTACCAGGGTGGGAAGGGCCACTGTTTTTGGCCTTTCCCCTCCTGATAATACCAGCCTGCGGCCACCCCAGTGGCCGACCATCACTACAGATGGTCAGGTACTGGATCGTACCCGGCTCTTCCCAGCAGCCCTGGTGGCGATGGGTACCGGGGTAATAAAGGGGGTTAGTGTTAGCCTCTGCATCGGCTAACACTAAGCCCCGCCTTAGCAATGGATGCTGTCAATCATCCGGCGGCCATTACTAAGGCGGTAGTAATATAGTTTAAAAAAAAACACAAAGACATAGAAAAAATATTTTATTGAAATAAAAATAAAAAACCCACACAGCCCTCATTAACCATTTTATTGATAATAAAAAAAAGCTGTCATCGAAGTAGTCCTGGAATCCGCCGCAGTCCAACGACCGAACCTGTAAGAAAACACACAAAAAATGATTAGTAACACGTGTGTTAGGCTGGGTTCACACGAGCACATTAACGTCCGTAATGGACGGACGTATTTCGGCCGGAAGTCCCGGACCGAACTCAGTGCAGGGAGCCGGGCTCCTAGCATCATAGTTATGTACGATGCTAGGAGTCCCTGCCTTTCCGTGGAACTACTGTCCCGTACTGAAAACATGATTACAGTACGGGACAGTAGTTCCACAGAGAGGCAGGGACTCCTAGCGTCGTACATAACTATGATGCTAGGAGCCCGGCTCCCTGCACTGAGTTCGGTCCGGGACTTCCGGCCGAAATACGTCCGTCCATTACGGACGTTAATGTGCTCGTGTGAACCCAGCCTTAGGCTTAGATACAGGGCCCATGTGTGATACTGTCTGTGGGACCCTGTATCTAAGCCTACCACAACGTAGGCTTAGATACAGGGTCCAGCAGACAGTAATCTTATACAGTATAAGATTACTGTCTGCTGGACCCTGTATCTAAACCTACAGTGTGGTAGGCTTATATACAGGGCCCATGAGACAGGATCACACATGGGCCATGTATCTAAGCCTACCATGTGATTGGCTTATATACAGGGCCCAGCAGACCGGATCACGCATGGGCCATGTATCTAAGCCTACCATGTGATTGGCTTAGATACAGGGCCCAGAACAGGATCACACAATCTGTGATCCTGTCTCATGGGCCCCCTAAGCCTGCTACATCGTAGGCTTAGGGGTTGTGCAGTCCCTAAACATTGATGGTCTATCCACAGGATAGGCCATCAATAGCTGATGTGTCTCCCGGGACCCGCAAATCAGCTGTTTTGAAGGGGCCGCAGCACTCGTATGAGAGCTGCTTCCCCTTCATTTCACTACTCGCTCACACTGTGAATCGCCGATACGGATTCACAGTGTGACAGGAATGAAGGGGAGCAGCTCTCGTACGAGTGCTGCGGCCCCTTCAAAACAGCTGATTGGCGGGTCCCGGGAGTCGGACCCCGCCAGTCAGGGCTACTCTTACCTTCCTCTTCGGCCGCGGCAGGAGTTCTGTCGTCTCGATGCTGTGCGCGGCGCATAGCGCTGTGACGTCATGCGCTGCGCACAGCGCTTGACGTCAGGACCTCCGCTGCGATCCGGAACCAGGAAGGTAAGTAAAGTATGTTACTATAGTAACAGGGGCCCGCGGCCCGAGTTACTATAGTAACTTTTTATTGATGTGGTGCGGGGGGCCGTGGGCCCCCTGGCTTCGGGGCCCGGTCGCAATTGCGACCGCTGCGACCCCTATAGCTACGCCAGTGGTCCTATAGCAGGACGGAAACGTTGCAGCTTGTGTTGACTGAATAAATCACTTGCTTTTCTACTTTGAAGTGCTGTGGGATTTCTTCTACATTTATCTAAAATCCTTGGATCAGGATTACCTGCCTGCACCCGGTACCATTTTGGAATTGTACTTTGAGTGCTGCCTATATATATATATATATATATATATATAGATAGATAGATATTTTTTTTTTACACACATACACTACCGTTCAAAAGTTTGGTGTCACCCAGACAATTTTGTGTTTTCCATGAAAACTCACTCTTATATTTATCAAATGAGTTGTAAAATGACTAGAAAATATAGTCAAGACATTGACAACTTTAGAAATAATGATTTTTATTTGAAAAAATAATTTTCTCCTTCAAACTATGCTTTCGTCAAAGAATGCTCCATTTGCAGCAATTACATCATTGCAGACCTTTGGCATTCTAGCTGTTAATTTGCTGAGGTAATCGGGAGAAATTTCACCCCATGCTTCCAGAAGGCCCTCCCACAAGTTGGATTGGCTTGATGGGCACTTCTTGCGTACCATACGGTCAAGCTGCTCCCACAACAGCTCTATGGGGTTGAGATCTGGTGACTGCGCTGGCCACTCCATTACAGATAGAATACCAGCTGCCTGCTTCTTCCCTAAATAGTTCTTGCATAATTTGGAGGTGTGCTTTGGGTCATTGTCCTGTTGTAGGATGAAATTGGCTCCAATCAAGAGCTGTCCACAGGGTATGGCATGGAGTTGCAAAATGGAGTGATAGCCTTCCTTATTCAAAATCCCTTTTACCTTGTACAAATCTCCCACTTTCACAGCACCAAAGCAACCCCAGACCATCACATTACCTCCACCATGCTTGACAGATGGCGTCAGGCACTCTTCCAGCATCTTTCTAGTTGTTCTGCGTCTCACAAATGTTCTTCTGTGTGATCCAAACACCTCAAACTTCGATTCATCTGTCCATAACACTTTTTTCCAATCTTCCTCTGTCCAATGTCTGTGTGCTTTTGCCCATATTAATCTTTTCCTTTTATTAGCCAGTCTCAGATATGGCTTTTTCTTTGCCACTCTGCCCTGAAGGCCAGCATCCCGGAGTCGCCTCTTCACTGTAGACGTTGACACTGGCGTTTTGCGGGTACTATTTAATGAAGCTGCCAGTTGAGGACCTGTGAGGCGTCTATTTCTCAAACTAGACTCTAATGTACTTGTCTTGTTGCTCAGTTGTGCAGCGGGGCCTCCCACTTCTCTTTCTACTCTGGTTAGAGCCTGTTTGTGCTGTCCTCTGAAGGGAGTAGTACACACCGTTGTAGGAAATCTTCAGTTTCTTGGCAATTTCTCGCATGGAATAGCCTTCATTTCTAAGAACAAGAATAGACTGTTGAGTTTCACATGAAAGCTCTCTTTTTCTAGCAATTTTGAGAGTTTAATCGAACCCACAAATGTAATGCTCCAGATTCTTAACTAGCTCAAAGGAAGGTCAGTTTTATAGCTCCTCTAAACAGCAAAACGGTTTACAGCGGTGCTAACATAATTGCACAAGGGTTTTCAAGGGTTTTCTAATCATCCATTAGCCTTCTAACACAGTTAGCAAACACAATGTACCATTAGAACACTGGAGTGATGGTTGCTGGAAATGGGCCTCTATACACCTATGTAGATATTGCATTAAAAACCAGACGTTTGCAGCTAGAATAGTCATTTAGCACATTAACAATGTATAGAGTGTATTTCTGATTTATTAATGTTATCTTCATTGAAAAAAAATGTGCTTTTCTCTCAAAAATAAGGAAATTTCGAAGTGACCCTAAACTTTTGAACGGTAGTGTACATTCCCCCCGCACGTTGGAAATGACTGGACCTTGCACTGATCAGTTGTTCTTGCCAGAAGCAGATGGCTCCAGTCACAGTATAGCGGCCATGCTGCAGCTCTGCCCCTATTCAAGTGACCGACAGCAGCCACTGCATAACGTTTGGCGGCATCCTGAAGAGCCGATCGGTGCAGGGTCCGTGTCGGACCCCCACTGATCAAATACTGATGACCTATTCTATGGATAGGTCATCAGTAGGAAGAGCTGCCACGTACTCCAGACAACACCTTTAAGGCCTTATTCAGACGGACCTATATAATTCAAGGTGGCCATTGTTTCAACGGACTGTGTAAAGGGTTCGTGAGACAATAGGACATGTCCTATTTTTTCACGCTTCCTTCCATAGACTCTAGTCTATGGGGGATGCTTTCTATCGCATCCCGCAGCACAGATGCACCTCGGACGTGAAAAACAGCCGTTTTCCACGTCCGAGATACGCAACGCCCGTGTGAATCTAGCCTAAGACTAAATACCCATACTGCGTTTTTCTGCATTTTATGTGGTGTTTTCTGCAGCGCTGTTTTTGAGTGGTGAAATGTTACATTAAGGTCTATAGTTAAATATAAAAAGTACTACATACAATTGATTTTTGTTTTGTTGTGTTTAAGCAGTGGATTTTTTTTTTATTTTTTTTTACAAAAGTACCTGCTCTGGGTAGGGCGCTATTGGACTTAACACCCAAAAATAGTATGTACAAAATGACACTAAATGAAAAGCAGTAACAAGAAAATGCAGATGCACACCACAGGCGCTAAGATATATACACACTTATTGTTTTATGCATTCTTATTGCATTACTGCTATAGGTATTATGTTAATAAATGTGAGGTTCTTAGCGCTCAGTTTGATGAAAATGTGCGAGCCCACCTGCCACGACAAGGTGACCTCTATCAGGGGGTCTCTACACTGAACATTGTATCCCTATTTTGGAGACATACCGTCAGGGACCCTAAAGCCTGGCCTCCTGGGATGACGCTGTAGTTCATGTGACCACTGCAGCCTTTGATTGGCTGCAGCAGTCACATGGGATAAAACATCATCCCAGGAGGCCGGGCTGTGTGCAGGAGAGAGGATCACGTCGCTCTAACTAGGCCGGGGGTAAGTATGAGCTTTTTTTAATTAAATTTGAAAAAAAAAAAAAAAAAAAGCCTTTTCTTTTTCTTATTTGCAGTTTTGCGGCAGAATCACAATGTTTCCGCTGCAAAAGTCGCAACACATAGCAGAAAGTGAGGAAAACCCGCAGCAGAGGAGCAGCGATTCCGCAGAATAAATTCACACTGCAGGTCAATTTATGAAATGTTTCTTGGTCGATTTTTCCCGCTGTGTGTGGATGAGATTTGTTCAAATCTCATCCACTCTGCTGCTACTGTACTACGCTGCGGATTTTCTGCAATGACATCCATAGTGTAGCTGCTGTGTGTGTTCCTATCATAAAGGGGTTATCCCATGGGTGGGATTCAAATTTTCCCTGTTTTTCGGACGAAGACATGCGGGGGGGGGGGGATGTTTTGCGGTGTATCGCGCCATTGAAAATTATTCTAATAATAAAATAAAACAATTATGATATTCCAAATACCCCCTACATTAAAGTGGACTCTAAATAATAAAATTCCCTGTCCAGAATGTTTTAGTGTGGATTGCCACACTATTTATATAATTACATAAGCGTACAGACCTACACACACATTATAATAAACTCACCCATTACGTATAGGCCTATATGCGCACATTCAATATCCTAAGCGTGCTCAGCCCATTAAGTTAGGCTGTGCACATGAGAAGGGTGGAGGACAGTGCGGCGTGCGCAGTAAGTCTCCCGGCTAATGCACAGATACGGTGCCAGGAGCAGGCTCAGTACATATATACAGCACCAGAACCAGGCTCAGTACATATATACAGCACCAGAACAAAGCTCAGTACAAATATACAGCACCAGAACCAAGCTCAGTACATATATACAGCACCAGAACAAAGCTCAGTACATATATACAGCACCGGAACAAAGCTCAGTACATATATACAGCACCGGAACAAAGCTCAGTACACGGATGCAACACCAGAACCAAGCTCAGTACATATATACAGCCCCAGAACCAAGCTCAGTACATATATATACAACACCAGAACCAAGCTCAGTACATATATACAGCCCCAGAACCAAGCTCAGTACATATATACGGCCCCACAACCAAGCTGTGTAGCATGTTTTGAGCTTGGTTGTTCTGATATATATGTACTGAGCTTTGGTTTGGTGCTGTATATATGTACTGAGCTTTGTGCTGGTGCTGTATATACGTTCTGAGCTTGTTCTGGTGTTGTATATATGTACTGAGCTTGGTTCTGGTGCTGTATATATGTACTAAGCTTTGTTGTGGTGCTGTATATATGTACTGAGCTTGGTCCTGGTGCTGTATTTATATGCAGAGCATAGTTCTGGAGTTCTATATGTTTTGAGCTTCTCTTTGGTGCTGTATACACCGCGTTCCAAATTATTATGCAAATGTTATTTTTCCTAAACAGTCGATGCAAATGACAGTCAGTATAATCTTCAAGCCATCAACCGTTGGAGTATAATGCGAATTTTATTGAACAAATCTCCTAATGATAACAGATTTTTTTTTAGAAGTAAAAAACTCAAAATGCACTATTTCAAATTATTATGCACAACAGAGATTAAAACATTTTAAAGGTTGTAAAGAGAACTAAAATGGCAATCTGTTGAATTTGCAGCATCAGGAGGTCATATTTACAGAAATCAAAAGCTCTTTCAAGAAAAAAAAACTTAACAGGCCAAATTACATGTTAACATAGGACCCCTTCTTTTCTATCACCTTCACAATTCTTGCATCCATTGAATTTGTGAGTATTTGGACAGTTTCTGCTTGAATATCTTTGCAGGATGTCAGAATAGCCTCCCAGAGCTTCTGTTTTGATGTGAACTGCCTCCCACCCTCATAGATATTTTGCTTGAGGTTGCTCCAAAGGTTCTCAATGGGGTTGAGGTCAGGGGAACATGGGGGCCACACCATGAGTTTCTCTCATTTTATGCCCATAGCAGCCAATGATACAGAGGTATTCTTTGCAGCATGAGATGGTGCATTGTCATGCATGAAGATAATTTTGCTACGTAAGGCACGGTTCTTTTTATACCACGGAAGAAAGTGGTCAGTCATAAACTCTACGTACTTTGCAGGTCATTTTCACACCGTCAGGTACCCTAAAGGGGCCTACCAGCTCTCTCCCCATGATTCCAGCCCAACACATGACTCCGCCACCTCCTTGCTGACGTCGCAGCCTTGTTGGGACATGGTGGCCATTCACCAACCATCCACTACTCCATCCATCTGGACCATCCAGGTAAACAACACGGTTTGAAAATTAGTCTTCATGTATTTCTGAGCCCACTGCAACCGTTTCTGCTTGTGAGCATTGTTTAAGGGTGGCCGAATAATAGCTTTATGCACACTTGCAAACCTCTGGAGGATCCTACACCTTGAGGTTCGCGGGACTCCAGAGGCACCAGCAGCTTCAAATACCTGTTTGCTGCTTTGCAATGGCATTTTAGCAGCTGCTCTCCTAATCCTATTAATTTGTTTGGCAGAAACCTTCCTCATTATGCCTTTATCTGAACGAACCCATCTGTGCTCTGAATCAGCCACAAATCTTTTCACAGTACGATGATCACGCCTAAGTTTTCTTGAAATATCCAATGTTTTCATACCTTGTCCAAGGTATTGCACTATTTCACGCTTTTCGGCAGCAGAGAGATCCTTTTTCTTCCCCATATTGCTTGAAACCTGTGGCCTGCTTAATAATGTGGAACGTCCTTCTTAAGTAGTTTTCCTTTGATTGGGCACACCTGACAAACTAATTATCACAGGTGTCTGAGATTGATTACAATGATCCAAAGAGCCCTAAGACACAATACCATCCATGAGTTTAATTGAAAAACTAATAATTAAATGTTTATGACACTTAAATCCAATGTGCATAATAATTTGGAACACGGTGTATATGTATTGAGCTTGGTTGTTAGGATGAATATAACTCCAGAACCAAGCTCAGTACAATTTGCAAATTTAGTTTAACCCCTGCCATATAAGTTTGTACGGCATAAAACTACAGCTCCCAGTATGGCCAGAACGATGGTAAGGATATGCTGGGAGTTGCTGTTTCACAAAAAAGAACAATACACACATCATCTTGCTGCAGATCATACAGTGACTACAGTACTGAGCAGTCACAGGGAGAATAAACAGCTCGATTATTAGAGATCCTCCAAATTAAAAAAAATATGCCCATTTCACGATACAGTAAAACAAATTGATCTTTGTGCGGCAGGACATAGTCATTACAGATCATCTTACATTTTGAAAAAAAAGATATGCCATTTCAGTGACAACATAGGGTCACATTTTGAAAGCTATACCCCTTATGCTTTTTATCAAGGTGTGTAGTGAGTATTTAGACCCTACAAATATTGAGGCCCTAATATTTAGTGCGCTTTTTCTCCTGTGCTTCAAGATATTCATCTTGGGGTATAATGGAAATCTTTAGTTCTATTTAGTGGTTTTACTGGGATGTCAGGATTGCACATCAGAACTCAGAATTGAAGAAGGAGTGCCAGGAGGTTTTTAGGGCCCACTTTTTATGCAACATGGGTGCCAGAACGCCAGGGAAATGCTGCCCATGAACAATTCTTGAGCCCACTATTCCAGAAGCACTGCTGCCCTCCCCTTCCTGGTCTCCAAAAATCAAAGTTTTAATAATTTTTCCTTGAAAATAAAGAAAAGTCCCCCCTATGGCTTGCAGTTTTATACAGATCAAACAAATTATATAGTGCCACTTGTATCAGGTATACGGCCAATTTTTTATACCAGGTTCTTGATTTTCTGAAGGCATTGTAGGGCTGCAGAACCTGGTCCGAAAGATCCACCCCTCCCATGAACTGATTGTAGTCCTGCATATACACAGGCTCGATGGTCTGCTCTGTGGTTCCTCGCACTGGGACAGGGCTGGATCGGTTTACATGGAGCGTGGTCAATACAAGGACATCACGCTTGTCCTTGTATTTGACCAGCAGTAAATTGTCGCTGCAAACAGCCCTGCTTTCCCCTCGGCACACTGTATGATCTAGAGTCCTTTTGGTTTCTCGTGATTGTGACGCATGTTGCGGTTCCTCTAGCAGCAAGGCCTTTCCAAAGGGAGACACCATTATAAAAGTTGTTAATATATCGATGGTATCCGTGGTCCAGAAAATCCCATACTATCTTCCCACTTATTCCTAGGACAGGGGGAGAGTCTGGGGGCTCTATTGCAGAATCTTTCCCCTCATAGAGTCTAAATTTAAAAGTGTATCCGGGCACGCTTTCACACACTTTATGCTATACCTAGACCTTTTGTTGGGCAGGTACTGGCGGAAGTGTAGCCTGCCCTTGAAATGCACCAATGATTCGTCCACTGCAATGCATTTCTGTGGGGTGTAAATCTCTCTAAAATTAGACCTGTAGTGAACCACTACAATTCCAAATTTAAAGAGGCTCTGTCACCAGATTTTGCAACCCCTATCTGCTATTGCAGCAGATCGGCGCTGCAATGTAGATTACAGTAACGTTTTTATTTTTTAAAAAAACGAGAATTTTTGGCCAAGTTATGACCATTTTTGTATTTATGCAAATGAGGCTTGCTAAAGTCCAACTGGGCGTGTATTATGTGTGTTACATCTGGGCGTGTTTACTTCTTTTACTAGCTGGGCGTTCTGACGAGAAGTATCATCCACTTCTCTTCAGAACGCCCAGCTTCTGGCAGTGCAGACACAGCGTGTTCTCGAGAGATCACGCTGTGTCATCACTCACTTCCTGCCCCAGGTCCTGCATCGTGTCGGGCGAGCGAGGACACATCAGCACCAGAGGCTACAGTTGATTCTGCAGCAGCATCGGCGTTTGCAGGTAAGTCGATGTAGCTACTTACCTGCAAACGCTGATGCTGCTGCAGAATCAACTGTAGGCTCTGGTGCCGACACGATGCAGGACCTGGGGCAGGAAGTGAGTGATGTCACAGCGTGATCTCTCGAGAACACGCTGTGTGTCTGCACTGCCAGAAGCTGGGTGTTAACGAACAGAAGTGGATGATGCTGATTCGTCAGCATCATACACTCCCATTTCTAACGCCCAGCTAGTAAAAGAAGTAAAAACGCCCCGATGTACGCACATAATACACGCCCAGTTGGACTTTTACTGTAAACACGCCCAGTTGGACTTTTGCAAGCCTCATTTGCATAAATACAAAAATGGTCATAACTTGGCCAAAAATGCTCGTTTTTTAAAAATAAAAATGTTACTGTAATCTAGATTGCAGCGCCGATCTGCTGCAATAGCAGATAGGGGTTGCAAAATCTGGTGACAGAGCCTCTTTAAACAGAACCGGGGTCATATGTGGATGGGCATTCCTCATCGTTGTTGTAATGCAGGAACTGTAGCAGGATCTCGAAACGAGCCCTAGGAATGGTGAGGCGCTAAAGTGGGCAATGGTGTAGCATATCAGTACTCCAATAGGCGCGAATAGTGGGCTTTTTTGTAATGCCCATGTTAAGTGGTAGGCCCCAAAATTTCTGTATTTTATTTGTGTTGGTAGTAGTCCATTTTTGGGGCCTGGCATAATAACTGTTGGGATTTCGAGCAATAAATTGTGCCGCATAAATATTTGTCTGCTGTACCATACGACAAATGAAATCAGAGAAAAATATTAAAAAAAAATAAATCTCTAAATCCAGTAGTGTCCACGTTGGTGCCTGGGGTGGCAGTAAATTCAGGCACCTGGGGCATATAATCATCAGGGGCATCTGAACTTGGTTGTGTTTGCGCACTAGCCCTAGAACGTCTACGGGGGGGAGTTCATCACTAGATGTGTCACTTGACGATGACGACATCAAGAATGTCACCTCATCTCCACTGTCACTCTGCCCCGAATAAGGCGTACGCCTCTTCAGCAGTGAACACCCGCTTTGTCATTGTAACTAATAATGTAGTTTTTAACTCCCTGAACCTCTAACCCGAATTAGCCCTACCGAATACTCGAACGCTAAATTATTTTTAACTAGCCCTGAGCCTACCTAACATTACACCACGTACACTCTAACAGGCTAGTCTGATATGATCCCTAACTAATTTACTATCCCTGTCGCTCAATAAAACTTTTTTTTATAGGATTTTTGTTTTTGATAGTTTATTTTTTTTAATTTTTTTTTTGTTATTTTACAGGAACAAAAAAAAAACACAGAAAAACCCAGCAAAGGGGTTTCACACGCAGACTGGCTGACTGATGTCTGTCACTAGGCAATAGAGGATACTGATGGGGCAAAGGGGGTGACGGATCAGGCTGTGGGGGTATATTTCTTTCACTAACTAATTTATAATTCGTCTCTGATCTCGTCTCAAAACCAACAGAGGAGATCAGAGCCGGAGACTATAGGAAAAACAAGTCCTGCCTACGTCACTCCACTGTGATTGGTCTGTCTGCACTGACAGACCAATCACTGCGATCGCTGACAGGGGACCACTGTGATTGATCCCCTGTAGGCTAGCTCTGTTGCCAAGCTGTCTCGGACAGCAGTTTACAGTGAACGGTCACCTCGTCCCGCGGCGCTATGACAGTTTAACCGATTAGTGACCGGCCCATAGTCTTTTTACGTCGGTCACTAACGGGCCTTATTCCGATGCCATAGACTTTTTACGTCACGGCATCGGAATAAGTAAACAGAGCAAGGAGCTGTCAAATCTCCCTGCTCTCAGCTGCTAGAGGCAGCTGAGGGCTGGAAGCATCCCTGCTCTGCCGGGTGAGATCGATATTAGTATCGATCTCACCCGTTTAACCCCTCAGATGCGGTGCTCAATAGCGAGCACCGCATCTGAGTGGTTTTGGAGAGAGAGAGGGAGCTCCCTCTCTCTCCCACCTACACCCGGCGATAAGATCGCCGAGTGTCTGTGTCTGCGATGGCAGCCGGGGGCCTAATAAAGGCCCCCAGGTCTGCCTGGAGCGAATGCCTGCTAGGTCATGCCGGAGGCATGACCTAGCAGATGCCTGTCCGTTTTAAACGGACAGGCATAATACAGGAGTATTGCAGTGTATTATAATAGCGATCGCAGAATCGCATATTAAAGTCCCCTAGTGGGACTAGTAAAAAAGTTTAATAAAGTTAATAAAAAAAAAAATGTGAAAAAAAAATGAAAAACCCACTTTTTCCCCTTACAAACTGCTTTAGTATTAAAAAAACAAAATAAAGTAAAAAAGTTACACATATTTGGTATCGCCGCGTCCGTAACGACCCCGACTATAAATCTATAACAGGTGAACGCCGTAAAAAATTAAATAAAAAAAGATGGAAAAATTGCTGTTTTCTGTGAATCCTGACTTTAAAAAAAATGTGATTAAAAAGTGATCAAAAAGTCGCATCTACTCTAAAATGGTACCAATAAAAACTACAAGTCGTCCCGCAAAAAAAAATCCCTCACACAGCTGCATCGGCGAAAAAATAAAAACGTTACGGCTCTTCAAATATGGAGACACAAAAACAAATAATTTTGGAAAAAAAGCGTTTTTACTGTGTAAAAGTAGTAAAACATACGAAAACTATACAAATTTAGTATCGTTGCAATCGTAACAACCCGCTTAATACATTTATTGTGTTATTTATACCACACGGTAAACGGCGTAGATTTAGGACGCAAAGAAAGTTAATCAATAAATAATATGTACCTCAAAATGGTGCTATTAAAAAATACAACTTGTCCCGCAAAAAACAAGACCTTATACAGCTATGTCGACGCAAAAATAAAAAAAAGTTATAGCTCTTGGAATGCGACGATGGAAAAACTTAAAAAATAGCTTGGTCATTAACGTCTAAAATAGGCTGGTCATTAAGGGGTTAACTGAATCACGTACACAGACGTTTATTTAAAAAGACACAGTTATTTACATAGAGGAGTAAGTAATAGGTCAATAAAGACTCCACACATAAAAAGGTTGTCTTTAATTTAATAGAAAAGCAACTTCCTGGCGTACAACAAATCTGGTATACATTGTATACAATCACACAATCCTTGTTATTTTCAATTCCGTTCGAGCCCAATAATATATATGAACATTTATTTCATATCGAAATATATTCAGTCTAACAAGCAAACAAAAATATCCATTTGCTACTTATATTCACACAAACAAATATAGAATTTTAAAAATTCATGAAGATGCAAAAACAAAACAAAATATAGGTACGGAACACAAAATCTGTATCCCACTACACAAATCCCACGTACTTGGGTGCATGCATTTTAAAAATGAGACATCAATATGTAAAAGCTACAATACACCCTGGCTGCTATAAACATATCAAAGCTCATAGAATCATCTACCACATCATTGTGTAGAAATGCCAATATAAATCATATGAAAGAAGCCATGCCCACAAATCTTATTGATAAATGCAGGCATTGTCAAAATATATACTTCGGGAACAAACTATGCTTAAGTTCTTTTTAAACCAACTTTTGATATAGAATTTAAGCCATGTGAAGGGTTTTGAATCCAGATTCTCCCCGCTCCTCCACAAAAAAAGGAAAGGGGGAAAAAAAACAAACAGCTAAACTGCTCCCCCTGTATAATGCAACCACATAGAAAATATGTCTAGGTAAGAAATTAAAACCGTACTTGGTGATTCTACATCACAAGAGGTTCTGAGAAAGATCAGTCTGACTCCATATGGCCCCTACAATATCTCATTTGGACATGGATTATAGGCTTTAAAAAATTAGGATGCACAGTATACTTTCATCCATGTACCACCTCACTGCATGCCAAACCACTGCTCTTGGTCTGCCCACTGGGCTGCTTCACTGTCACTTCCTTCCAAGTCGCCTTCTTCTCCACTACCCTCCATGTCGTCCACATCTTCTTCCTGAGTAGCATCTGTTGGGCTCTCTTCCTTCTCCATTTTCTGCATTCCCTCGAGTGACTTCTGATCATTTGGATCCAGACTAAGAAAAAAGTTAAACATTTATTACTTATGTGCTACGTATAGTGAAGTCCTTAGGGAAGGTTCTACAGTTGCTAGAGAAAGAGACTAAAACTATATGCACACATGTTTATGTATAGTCATCCATCGTCAGATACTTTTTTTTCCAAGTTATATCAAGATCAGTTAAATCAATGAGTGACAAAGGGACTCTAGAAGCGGCTTCATGGATTTCGTTTTCCATGTCTAAGCAGTCACAACGCCAAGCTTCAGAATGAGTGACGCACGGTACATCGCCATTCAACTCTTGAGCCATCAAAATGCACTTTCTGGAGTGAAAAAATAAAAAATAAAATCACACTATCCTCTGCCAACCTGACAAATAAATCTGGATGTGGCGTATGCCAGGAAACACTTAGACCGTTTTGATCAATGAAGCCCCAACAGTAAAACGGTCCTTGTTACACGTAACAACCAATCATAGCACAGCTTTCATTTTTCCAGCTTAAGAAATTAAAGCCGAGCTCGGTTTGTACTGAACTGTAGGATTCTACAGCACTGGCCATCACTGAAGATGGTAGCCTAGGAGACAAAGTGGTCCTACAGTTTAACAGCAATATACCGGAATACAAGGATTTAGAAGAAAAAAAAAACATTGCAAACTAATGCACTATAGTCATCTGTCTTTTTTAACAGGGTCTCAAATGTTTTACCAACTGTCTATTTTATAACATTTTCACACAAAATAAAAATAAAAAAAAGTTGTCATGACTTTTCCGTGTTTGTATATTCTTACATACTTGGTGGTTTTCTGCCTGTACAATACAGGAAGGATCATACAAAATTAGGTGTCATAGTGGGCAATCAAAGTCCGTACATGAAAAGGAAAAGGGGCACCCACAGAGTGGAAGACTTCTTGGCTTATCAGAAACAGGAGATATCACAATATAGTCTCACAAGAGCAATAAAAGTATCAAGTCAAAAACATCATAGAAACGTAGACCGGGGATGGAAAAGTGGGGGGAGGGGGATGAAAGGGGAGTTCACACAGCTATAGAAAAAAAACTAATAAAAAAAACTTACATTGGAGTTGTTACAAGAGTTGTAAAACCTCCAGTAATGTTCTACGGTTTGGTATCAGGTGTTCGTGGCCCAAAAGTTATCCCATGGATCCCATAGGGCGCAAAAGCATTTAAGCAAATTTATGCTAGCAGTGAAGTATTCCAAGTGTCTTACATCTTTAATCCTAACAAATTATATCATGTTTTGAGGGCGGAGAGGTCTGTTTCCAATGTAAAACTCTGAGACATTTTGTTGCCGTAAGGAGGAGGAGCCGGGCACCCAGTTTGTTAATCTTGTTTGCGGGAACATTAAGAAGTAAATATAAGGATTCCAGAGGAACGGTAAAATGTAGATCAGAAATTAATTGCTAAACCGTACTACAGGATTGCATAATCAATTGAAAAGTCCAGAGAAATGAAGAAAGGATCCCTTCTGACTATGACGACGCTAACAATGAGAGGAAGAGAGGGTTTTAACTTATGTACCAATGAATCAATATCTTATAGTGGTTTTCTTTATATAAAAGTACAGAAAGACGAGTTAGTGACAATTCGCCATATGATTTGCCAAGTTTTTAAGGGCAATTCTCTACCAAGGTTTCGCTCCCATTTGTACATAGAACAGTTTAAACGGCTGAGTAGGGGAGTGGGGAGCATAACTACGGATATATATATATATGTCGGAGAAAAAACCTTTAGAAGACTATTCTCTCAAACAAACATTCAAATGGGGTGAGTTAAAGAGGCTCTGTCACCAGATTTTGCAACCCCTATCTGCTATTGCAGCAGATAGGCGCTGCAATGTAGATTACAGTAACGTTTTTATTTTTAAAAAAAACGAGCATTTTTGGCCAAGTTATGACCATTTTTGTATTTATGCAAATGAGGCTTGCAAAAGTACAACTGGGCGTGTTGAAAAGTAAAAGTACAAGTGGGCGTGTATTATGTGCGTACATCGGGGCGTTTTTACTTCTTTTACTAGCTGGGCGTTCTGACGAGAAGTATCATCCACTTCTCTACACAACGCCCAGCTTCTGGCAGTGCAGACAGCGTGTTCTCGAGAGATCACGCTGTGACGTCACTCACAGGTCCTGCATCGTGTCAGACGAGCGAGGACACATCGGCACCAGAGGCTACAGTTGATTCTGCAGCAGCATCGGCGTTTGCAGGTAAGTCGATGTAGCTACTTACCTGCAAACGCTGATGCTGCTGCAGAATCAACTGTAGCCTCTGGTGCCGATGTGTCCTCGCTCGTCTGACACGATGCAGGACCTGGGGAAGTGACGTCACAGCCTGATCTGCCAGAAGCTGGGTGTTCTGAAGAGAAGTGGATGATACTTCTCGTCAGAACGCCCAGCTAGTAAAAGAAGTAAAAACGCCCCGATGTACGCACATAATACACGCCCAGTTGTACTTTTACTGTAAACACGCCCAGTTGTACTTTTGCAAGCCTCATTTGCATAAATACAAAAATGGTCATAACTTGGCTAAAAATGCTCGTTTTTTTTAAAATAAAAACGTTACTGTAATCTACATTGCAGCGCCGATCTGCTGCAATAGCAGATAGGGGTTGCAAAATCTGGTGACAGAGCCTCTTTAAGGAATAATAATAGAACTAAAACGTTGCCTGGCTAGTTTCCGTATTTGGAGGTAAGAGAAGAAAGATAGAGTTTGGGACAATCTTAACATTCCCAATCCTATTATATGGGAGAGACCTCACCTGTTGAGGGATCCCCAATATCAACATATAACGGAAGACCCGTGCTTGGAACCAGCGTTTGAACAAATTGTCACATTTTTTTAATGATGAGATGGGTACTTCAGTTCCCATCTGTTTCAAATTATGTTTATTTTATTTTTTTAGAGATATTGCCACAGACTCAATAATGCCAATACACCAATTTTTCCCCTCAATCCGGTCAAATATTATGCTTAGAAATTGATTGCTAGAACTGGGGGGGTCCAAATGCCTTGGATACGGTTCCCCTAAAAGGTGGCCATACACCTTAGATAGCGGTCAGCCGAACATTCGTTCAGCTGACCGCTTTCCCGTTTGCCCCCCTCATACACATGCACGCTTGGCCCAATCCTGCTTTCCTCCAACATCTGCCGTGGTGGGAGAGTAGGGACATTCCCATACACATTAGATGGTCAGACGGTCCTGCTGATATCGTCAGGTTCAACTGACGTTCATATAATGTGCACAGGCACCTTTATTTCCATATACCCGACACACTCTGACAGCGACTTTGTTTAGTTTGAGATTTAGTCACACCTCTTTAAACTATAGTTCTGGGCGGATTGTGAGATTTCAAGACTTGGATTATGGTTTCTGTTCAGGGTTTTAGGTTATTTCTATATTCTTCAAAGCATGTAAACAATTTCTCTAACTTAGCGATTTCACTGTATACATTGGCAGTCTTCACTTTACCATGAAACCAATGAAGGCCTCAAACCCGCAATAGCCTTGAAACTAATGCACTATAAACAGAATGCAGGACCCACGTTAAAAAAAAAAAACGGATTTGCCAGTGTTCATTTTATTATAATTACATTTTTTTCGACATTAACTGTACTGGACCATTACACTTCAATATAGTATGCTGCCCATATAACTAGGCTATATTCTCTCAATGTATATCCATATCTTGATATGGGTAGCTGCAAAAGCTTCACAGCGCACATTAATAAAAAAACATTTTTAAATTACTGCACTAAAATTTACAAAGTGACTCAGAATTATATTTGGCTAAAAAACTATTTTTTACATTTAACATTCTTTAAATAGATAAATCAAGATGTGGATTTCTACTAGGAGAGGTGCTTATTATTCTGCTGCAGAGTGCTATACAATGCACATGCTCCACACTTTGCTGCAGGATGGTGCATTACAGCAACATATTAAAATGTGAGATTTACATAAGGAAGCTCATTCTTTGCAATGCCAAGAGCTATACCAGGTCACCTCTACGTCTCTGTGCATTGTCTTAATCTCCTAAATGGCACCTCATCACATTAACACAAAAATCCATACAATTACAACAATGGATCTTTTAGCCCATAAATAAGTACGTTTATAAACTAAAAGGGATATTCCCATTTTAGGCATATCTAAAGGATATGCCATGAATATCTGATAGGTCCACACCTATCTTGAGAACAAAAGGTGCCCCAACCCAGGCAGGTACGCTGCGCAAAACTGTTACTAGTATTCCCATAGAAGTAAATGGGAGTAACGGAAGAAGAGTTGGACAGCAAGCTGCGCTGATTCCATAACCTAGGAGTTATGGAAAAAGAATAGTGCAGCAAGCTCGGGGGTTTCAATAATGCCTGCTACCTCTCCACCAAACCACCAGTCACCTAACTAGGCCACCCCATTTTTTTTGGGGATAAATGCGGGTCCCTGCTCTGGATATGTCCTAAATGGGAAAAACCCTTTAAAGTGGATCTGTCAGCTGAATATGCTGCCCTATGTGAGGGCATCATATTACAGCTACTGGTTTCGTAATACTCCTAGTAGCCAAAACAGCATGAAAATAAATGTTTGTGATGAAAGAATACAGCAGACTCATAGTAATGAGTCGGCTGTATTCATACGGGTGAACACCCTCCCCCTTCACGGTGACTGACAGGCTGCTGCGTTTGCACATATCACCGGCCTGAAGGGCAGGGGAAAGCGTTCAACTCATGAATACAGCAGACTCATAAAGCATTCTGTTAGCTGCTACTGTATTAGTCAAACTGCACAAATATTTTCTGGTGTCTTATGGGCTTATAGTAAAGCCGACCTGTCCCCATACTATACTCTCCTTAAAGCGTACCTAACTTTTCAGAATAAGCTGCCATATGTGTGTACACGAGGAATAAAACTATTTCTGGCCATTATAGGATTTGTCTGCATTGTTTAACAGTTTTTCCCTCTTCTGTAGGCTCTAATTCTATGGTCTCTGATCCAGTGTGGGAGCCTAAACTCGATCAAGTCTTCTGTACACTGCACACAGAGAAGAGGAGAAAAAAATAAAATATATATATATATATATATATATATATATATATATGAGACAGTGACAGGTAAAGTCATTGAGGGAAGGTACATTTCCCCTAGAATCCTGTCCTATGTAGCCTAGGCTCCAGGGAATGAGTAGTTCTTGCAATAGAAAGCTCTAGCTTTCCAATCTCGGATTAAGGAAAAGCCGGAAAAAGGGCCTGGAGTTGGATTGGAGAAGAGCAGGGCGGGTTCCCCAATCCCTAGTCCATCTCTGTTTGTAGGACAAGGCTGCTGCTCAATTAGCTGCACCTGTAGCCTGTGTATAAAAAGGTGCAGACACAGTGTGTGTGAGTCTCACCCCTGACTCAGACTGGAGACTACTAAGGCTGGAGTAGCCTGTATTCTATGTGAGTAAAGACCTGTGTTACTTTGTGTCCAGTGCCTGGTAGGAAGGCACTCGGTATAGTTAGATAATATCTTGTTTAGTTAGTGCTCAGACGAGCAGGATTTATTTTGCATTTTGCCTTGTTGTACAAGAGGATGTTTCTTTGACAAGAATAAAAACACAGGCAAAGCCCTGTTATGACTTTTAATGCACGGTGTCCCTGTCTCTGGCTACAAAGAAACCGCTCTACCAACCCCTCCTGATGCTAAACCCTCACATACGGTGGCCGATGCGGGCACGGTCTTAAAGAGACATACACCTATTTAAAAGGACTTTTGCTGTTCCAAGTGGCAAATCGTTGCTAGGGGCAACAACACAATTTTTTCTCCCCGAGAGTGCTTGGAAGTGTATGTCTTGAGTGAAGGCGGCAACAGGGCTAAAAGAGACTGTTAAAATGGATGAAATACTTAAACAGCTGATTCAGGCTAATATCAACCAGGGGAAGATAAGCACTGCTCTGCAAGAAGCCAGCGCGACTCAGCGAATGGTGCATGAGGAAGCCATGTGTGCACAGGCTGAAACCAATATTCTGCTGGGTGAAGCCCACAGACTGGCCTTAAAAGAACAGCAGCAAATTAATCGCTATTTGCAAGACCAAATTCAGGCCTCAGTGGAGAGGTCAGCGGGGCCTCATGGTTTGCGCCAAACCACTCGTGCAGCGGTACAGACATCTCTGCAGAAGATGACATCCACCGACGACGTTGAGGCCTATCTCATGGTGTTTGAGCGAGTGGCAGAACGAGAGAAGTTACCTTCAGATCAGTGGGCAGCAGTGGTGGCACCTTTCCTAACCGGAGAGCCGCAAAAGGCGTACTTTGATCTCAATGAGCAGGATGCCAAGGATTACTCCAAGCTGAAGGGTGAGAGCCTTGCCCGTCTGGGTGTTAATATGAATGTGCGTGCTCGACGGGTGCACAACTGGACTTTCGTGGAACACCTACCTGCGCGATCACAAATGTATGATCTTGTCCGTCTTGCAAGGAAATGGCTACAGCCAGAAGAATCAACCCCTGCACAGATCGTGGAGAGAGTGGTGCTTGACAAATACATCCGCTCCTTACCACCGAAGGTTCAGCGTTGGGTCGGTCAAGGAGATCCTACAGATGCGGAACAGCTGGTGAACCTGATTGAAAGGTACAGAGCTACTCAGGATCTACTCCAAGAAGTATCGCCTGGATGTTCTAACCGCAGGAACAGCAAATCGTGCGGAGCACCTGGTAAGACTGTTCCATTTACTAGAGGGGTGAGAAATGTCTTTAAAGAGGCTCTGTCACCAGATTTTGCAACCCCTATCTGCTATTGCAGCAGATAGGCGCTGCAATGTAGATTACAGTAACGTTTTTATTTTTAAAAAAACGAGCATTTTTGGCCAAGTTATGACCATTTTTGTATTTATGCAAATGAGGCTTGCAAAAGTCCAAGTGGGCGTGTTTAAAGTAAAAGTCCAAGTGGGCGTGTATTATGTGCGTACATCGGGGCGTTTTTACGACTTTTACTAGCTGGGCGTTCTGACGAGAAGTATCATCCACTTCTCTTCAGAACGCCCAGCTTCTGGCAGTGCACAGACACACAGCGTGTTCGAGAGATCACGCTGTGACGTCACTCACTTCCTGCCCCAGGTCCTGCATCGTGTCGGCCACATCGGCACCAGAGGCTGCAGTTGATTCTGCAGCAGCATCAGCGTTTGCAGGTAAGTCGATGTAGCTACTTACCTGCAAACGCTGATGCTGCAGAATCAACTGTAGCCTCTGGTGCCGATGTGTCCTCGCTCGTCCGACACGATGCAGGACCTGGGGCAGGAAGTAAGTGACGTCACAGCGTGATCTCGCGAGGACGCGCTGTGTGTCTGCACTCCCAGAAGCTGGGCGTTCTGAAGAGAAGTAGATAATACTTCTCGTCAGAACGCCCAGCTAGTAAAAGTAGTAAAAACGCCCCGATGTACGCACATAATACACGCCCACTTGGACTTTTACTTTAAACACGCCCACTTGGACTTTTGCAAGCCTCATTTGCATAAATACAAAAATGGTCATAACTTGGCCAAAAATGCTCGTTTTTTAAAAATAAAAACGTTACTGTAATCTACATTGCAGCGCCTATCTGCTGCAATAGCAGATAGGGGTTGCGAAATCTGGTGACAGAGCCTCTTTAAGGGAGGTGGCTCAGAAGGGGAGCAGACGGAGGGAAGAAATCCCAGAGAGACACTGAAGGCCAGACCAGGGTCTCAAGTTGGGGACCGGGGCCGCATACAGTGCTGGCGGTGTTATGGACCTGGGCATATTGCGGCCAATTGTCCCCTGACTACTGAGCCAATAGAGTGTGATGCAGCAAGGCGAATATCCTTGTTTGCACGTCCTGTTTGTTCTGCGGAGACGGTTTACGAGACTGAGCAACAAATGTGTGTGGTAAAAATGGAAGGGTGTACTGTGAGTGCCTTGCTGGATTCTGGGAGTCTGGTTACCCTGGTGCATGCCAGCATGATAGACCCTGGAACATTCAGCGGACATAGTATAGGGGTCCTGTGCATACATGGGGACACTAAAGAATACCCCACCGCTTTGGTCACTCTAGAGACTTCCTGTGGAACCGCTTGCCATGAAGTGGGTGTGGTCAAGTCCCTGATGCACAGTGTGATCCTGGGGAGAGACTTCCCAGTGTTCTGGGACTTGTGGAGGAAGAAAGATGTAACCTCCACTGTAAATGTTAATGATGGTATTAAGGTGTGCGCTGTGATTAGCCCAGAACCCTTTAACGAAGATGCTGAGGTGCCAGCAGTAGGGGTGACCACTGAGCCTGATAAATTTCCTCTGGCTGTTTTTGCTGGTGAAACAGATGAGCAGGAGGAAATTTCTGAGATACCAGAGTTAAATGTATCACGTAACAATTTTGGGACCGCTCAACTTAGCGATCCCACATTGGTAAAAGCCAGGGAAAATACTAAGGTATTAAATGGAGTGCCTCAACATCCAGGGGCTGATAAGGTGTTTCCACACATGGCGGTTAACCCGGATTTGCTGTATCGGATAGATAACGTACGTGGGGAGGTTGTTGAACAGCTGGTGATACCCCAACCGTATCGTAGAACAGTGTTGGACCTGGCTCAAACACGTGCTGGGTGGACATCTAGGTTGCGAAAAGACCAGAGAGCGTATCTTACAAGGATTCTTCTGGCCGGGGGTATATACGGAAGTTCAGAGGTATTGCGAGTCCTGCCTGGAGTGTCAGATAACGGCTCCTATGCCACATTTTAGGAGTCCGCTGGTGCCTTTGCCTATCATTGGGATCCCTTTTGAAAGAATTGCCATGGATCTGGTCGGCCCTTTAGTCAAATCCTCTAGAGGACATCAATATATCCTAGTGGTGTTGGACTATGCCACACGCTACCCTGAGGCAGTCCCTTTGCGAAATTCCTCTTCAAAAGCCATTGCAAGAGAGTTGTTTTACATGTTTTCCCGTACTGGTTTACCTAAGGAAATCCTTACCGATCAGGGAACTCCCTTTATGTCCAAAATCACCAAGGAATTATGTAAACTGCTGAAAATTAAACACCTGCGTACCTCTATATATCACCCTCAAACTGATGGTCTTGTCGAAAGATTCAATAAGACATTAAAAGGCATGTTGAGGAGGGTGGTTAGTAAGGATGGGAAGGATTGGGACTGTCTTCTGCCCTATTTGATGTTCGCTGTACGTGAAGTTCCTCAATCATCCACAGGGTTTTCTCCTTTCGAACTTGTATACGGCAGACAACCCCGTGGTCTCCTGGACATAGCCAAGGAAACCTGGGAGCAAGAGTCCACACCTTATAGGAGTGTAATTGAGCATGTCACGTTGATGCAAGACCGAATCGCTGCGGTCATGCCGATAGTTAAGGAACACTTGGAGCAAGCTCAGGATGCTCAGAGCAGGGTGTATAACCGAACTGCTAAAGTTAGAAATTTTAACTCTGGTGATCGAGTGTTGGCCAACCGTAGAAAGCAAATTTCTTGCTAGATGGCAAGGGCCGTATGAGATAATTGAAAAAGGTGGGGGATGTAAATTATAAAGTTTACCAACCAGGTAAAAGGAAGACAGTGCAGTTATAACATGTAAACTTAATTAAGCCATGGAAAGAAAGAGACCCTCGTGGCAGTAAGGACCCCCTATAGTCCTAACCCAGATGTGTCAATCCCTCGCAAAGCCACAGAAACAGGAGACAAAAGAGTTTGTGCAGAGAAACACAGACGTGTTTTCAGAACTGCCAGGACAGACCAGTATAATAAAACATGACATTGTGACCGAGCCTCAGGTTCGGGTCCACTTGAAACCCTACAGAGTCCCTGAAGCTCGTAGACAAGCCATATCTGAGGAGGTCAAGAAAATGCTAGACCTTGGGATTATTGAAGAGTCAAAAAGATGGGTCATTGCGTTTCTGTAACGACTTCCGCAAGTTAAATGAGATGTCAAAGTTTGACGCATACCCAATGCCAAGAGTTGACGAGTTAATAGAGAGACTGGGCCATTCAAGGTATTTTTCAACACTAGATTTAACCAAAGGCTATTGGCAAGTACCCCTCACGGAGGGCGCCAAAGAGAAAACTGTGTTCATCACCCCGGATGGTCTGTTTCAATATATTTGTTTACCATTTGGGCTACATGGGGCTCCAGCGACCTTTCAAAGGTTAATGGACATAGTCCTCAAACCCCATCGTCGGTATGCTTCGGCATATCTGGACGACATTATAATCTTTAGTGATGACTGGGAAAGCCACTTACCAAAAGTACAAGCAGTACAAAACTCCCTCAGAGCCGCGGGGTTAACAGCAAACCCAAAGAAATGTTCCTTAGGCTTGGAGGAAGCACGGTATCTGGGGTACATAATTGGGAGAGGGGTGATAAAGCCACAGGTCAACAAAGTTGAGGCTATCCAAAACTGGCCCCAGCCATCAACCAAAAAGCAGGTCAGAGCTTTTCTAGGAATTGTAGGTTATTACCGCAGGTTCATTCCAAACTTTGCCAGCACAGCAGCGCCCCTGACAGATCTTACCAAGGGAAGTAAGTCTGTCATGGTCAAGTGGGTCACAAAGGCTGAAAGCGCCTTTCAAGAGTTGAAACTGGCCCTGTGTAACCAACCAGTCTTAGTCACTCCTGACTTCAAAAAGGAGTTTGTTGTCCAAACTGATGCTTCTAATGTGGGGCTCGGAGCAGTTCTGTCACAAGAGGTGGGTGGTGAGGAACATCCTGTGACCTATTTGAGCAGAAAACTTACCCCGGCTGAGAAAAACTATAGCATAGTTGAATGGGAGTGCTTGGCAATTAAGTGGGCACTTGAGTCCCTGAGATATTATTTATTGGGTCGTCGGTTTAGGTAGGTTACAGACCACTCTCCTCTTACGTGGATGTGTCAAGCTAAAGAGAGAAATGCAAGAGTTACACGGTGGTTTCTTACTTTGCAGAACTTCAAATATACTGTGGAACACAGAGCAGGAAAACTGCAGGGCAATGCTGACGCTTTGTCTAGGACACACTGCCTTGTAGATAAATGTGTCCGATCCCACGGGCTCGAACAGAGGAAGAGGGTATGTGAGACAGTGACAGGTAAAGTCATTGAGGGAAGGTACATTTCCCCTAGAATCCTGTCCTATGTATCCTAGGCTCCAGGGAATGAGTAGTTCTTGCAATAGAAAGCTCTAGCTTTCCAATCTCGGCTTAAGGAAAAGCCGGAAAAAGGGCCTGGAGTTGGATTGGAGAAGAGCAGGGCGGGTTCCCCAATCCCTAGTCCATCTCTGTTTGTAGGACAAGGCTGCTGCTCAATTAGCTGCACCTGTAGCCTGTGTATAAAAAGGTGCAGACACAGTGTGTGTGAGTCTCACCCCTGACTCAGACTGGAGACTACTAAGGCTGGAGTAGCCTGTATTCTATGTGAGTAAAGACCTGTGTTACTTTGTGTCCAGTGCCTGGTAGGAAGGCACTCGGTATAGTTAGATAATATCTTGTTTAGTTAGTGCTCAGATAAGCAGGATTTATTTTGTATTTTGCCTTGTTGTACAAGAGGCTGTTTCTTTGACAAGAATAAAAACATAGGCAAAGCCCTGTTATGACTTTTAATGCACGGTGTCCCTGTCTCTGGCTACAAAGAAACCGCTGTACCAACCCCTCCTGATGCTAAACCCCCACAATATATATATATATATATATATATATATATATATATATATATAGCAGAAAAAGAATGGCGACAGCACACTAAATATAAATAAATATGCACTAAAGCTAAATCTACTTATAATAGGGAGGTTCTTAGTGCACATTTTGATCAAAAAGTGTTTGCCCACCTGCCACGACAAGGCGAGCTCTGTAAGGTGGGAACCTATGCTGCACATACACCCAGAACTGGGACTAAGCCTACATATATATCTGGGGATGGTAGGATCCAGCATTGAACTAATTAAAATCACCCAGGGCAGAATGGGAGGAGTGCAAGAACAAAAATGGAGGCAGTCACTAACCCCACATATATGGATCACATGAACAACAAAAATTTGAACAGCACATTCCAACTAAATGATATAAAATGTGTATGCAGGTGCAGGACACCTGTGACTGCAAATATACAGCAGTCATATACACCTCCCTATTATAAGTAGATTTAGCTTTAGTGCATTAGTGTCGCAGTGTGCTGTCGCCATTTTTTTCTGCTGTATATTTGCAGTCACAGGTGTCCTGCACCTGCATACACATTTTATATCATTTAGTTGGAATGTGCTGTTCAAATTTTTGTTATATATATATATATAAAATCCAAAAAATAAAGAGGCAGCACTCCAAGGAAATTGGTGAAAAAAAGTGGTGTGTTTATTCACCCCAGGCAGGTAACGTTTCGATCCGTCTCTATGGGATCTTTGTCAAGCCATGGCTTGACAAAGATCCCATAGAGACGGAGCGACACATTGCCTGCCTGGGGTGAATAAACACACCACTTTTTTTCACCAATTTCCTTGGAGTGCTGCCTCTTCATTTTTTGGATTTCATTAACAAGGGTTCCTAGCCTCAACCTGTTGCTGTGCTGCTTTACTCTTTTTCTCATATATATATATATATATATATATATATATATATATATATATATATATATATATATATAATCATGAGGATATAGACGCAGCACTCCACGAGTAGTTGCAAAGATAGTGCTTTATTCACAATTTTTCTTTACAATTCTGATGTAATGATCACTAATGATGTATTCACAAGTGGAGGGTATAAAACCCTGATTGACACATATCACCATTGCTTGACAAAGGTCCTGCTGAGAGGAGTGAAACGTAGCTATTTTTGTACATGGGTGAATAAACAACTATCTTTGCAACTACTCCTGGAGTGCTGCGTCTATTTCCTCGTTTGTGTATCCAGTTCAGGACCGTGTGGATGACGATCAAGGACGCATAGCACCGTGATACTTTGATTCTCTGAAGTGCTGCTTTTTTCTACCTAATATATACACACACACACACACACACACACACACACAAAATTAGGTCCAGAATCATTTATACAGGGACACAAGTTTTGGCATTTTAGCGGTTTACCAAAACATATCGAATATACAGTTATATAATCAATATGGCCTTAAAGTGCAGACTCAGCTTTAATTTGAGGGTATTCACATCCTAATTTGAAGAAAAGTTTAGGAATTACAGCTCTTTAATATGTAGCTGCCTCTTTTTCAAGGGACCAAAGGTAATTGGACAATTATCTCAAAAGCTATTTAATGGGCTGCATGGGCTATTCCCTCGTTAATCCATCATCAATTAAGCAGGTAAAAGGCCTGGAGTTGATTCCAGGTGTGGCATTTGCAAGCTGTTGCTGTGAACCCACAACATGAGGTCAAAGGAGCTCTCACTGCAAGTGAAACAGACCATCATTAGGCTGAAAAAAAAAAAAAAAAATGAAGAAATCCATCAGAGAGAGCAGAAATGTTAGGAGTGGGCAAATCAACAGTTTGGTACATTCTTGGAAAAAAATAAAAGAAGAGCGCACTGGTGATCTCGTGAACTCCAAAAAGCCTGGACGTCCATGGAAGACAACAGTGGTGGATGATCGCAGAATCCATTCCATGTTGAAGAAAAACCCCATCACAACATCTAACCAAGTGAAGAACACTCTCCTGGAAGTAGATGTATCAGTATCTAAGTCTACCATAAAGAGAAGACTTCATGAGAGCAAATACAGAGTGTTCACCACAAGGTGCAAGCCATTAAATCAGCCACAAAAATAGATAAACCAGATTAGACTTTGCCAAACAACATGCAAAGAAGCCAGCCCAGTTCTGGAACAGAATGAAAATAAGATCAACCTGTACCAGAATGATGGGAGGAAGAAAGTATGGAGAAGGCTTGGAACGGCTCATGATCCAAAGCACACCACATCCTCTGTAAAACATGGTGGAGGCTGTGTGATGGCATGGGCAGGCATGGCTGCCAAAGGCACTGGGTCACTAGTGTTTATTGATGATGTGACTGAAGACAGAAGCAGCCGGATGAATTCTGAAGTGTTCAGGGATTTACTTTCTGCCCAGATTCAACCAAATGCAGCAAGGTTGATAGGACGTCGCTTCACAATACAGATGGACAAAGACGCAAAACATATTGCGAAAGCAACCCAGGAGTTTAGGGCAAAGAAGTGGAATATTCTGCAATGGCCAAATCAACCACCAGATCTCAACCTGAGAGAGCATGATTTTTAACTGGCTTAAGACAAAACGTAAGGCAGAAAGACCCAGAAACAAGCAACAACTGAAGACAGCTGCAGTAAAGGCCGGGCAAAGTATCACAAAGGAGGAAACCCAGCGTCTGGTGATGTCCATGTGTTCCAGACTTCAGGCTGTCATTGCCTGCAAAAGATTCTCCACAGGAGTATTAAAAAAAACAAAATTTTATTTATGGTAATGTTAATTTGATCAATTACTTTTGAGCCCCTGAAATGAGGAGGCTGTGTAGAAAACGGTTGCAACTCCTAAAAGTTTCACAGGATATTTTTGTTCAACCCCTTGAATTAAACCTGAAAGTCTACACTTCAATTTCATTTCAGTTGTTTCATTTCAAATCCAATGTGGTGGCATGCAGAGCACAAATCATGAAGATTGTGTCACTGTCCAAATAATTTTGGACCTAACTACATAGATAGATAGATATAGATGCTGCAGCAGCATGGAGGAACTTATACAGCAGTGTATCTGAGAAGCCAGTACTGGGGTGAGATATAACGCTTACCAGAAGCTGCAGAATGTCTGTCTTTCTCTCTCTGCTCCCTCCTCCACCTCCCCTCACTTCTATGGGCAGCATGTCTGACTTTTTCTCTGCTCTCTACTCCCCCCTCCATATTCTCTCTTGGGAAGCATATGCGTCTTTCTCTCCCTGCTCCCCCTGTCCATAGACGTCTATTGGCAGGCAGAGAAGACACACCCCCACCTTCTGCAGTTCATCTCCTCTGTCCTGTAACTAGGGATGGATTTTGCTTGAGAAGAGGGGAACAGCAGATTACAGGAGGGTAACATCTAGTGGAGGTAACTTTACACAGAATTTTCATGGATAAAACAACTAAATTTAAACAGGAAGTAAATTACAAAGTTGATCTATATCAGATATACTATTAACTTAGCGCAAGTTGTTTGAAAAGTGTCCATTTAGACTAAAGAACACTATGAACAACATTAAACAGTATTATGCTGCATAGCAAACGTATAGAACATAATGCAGATAAGTAGTTGTGGGTCCTATATTGGTCAATTAGTCAAAGCAGTAACTAATGTTTGGCATTTTTCGATTTTGTTACCCTAATAATGCGAATACAGGATCTCCATATTTGGCAAGCTTTAAATTTTGGGTGGAAATGCGGTTTAAAGCGTACCTGCACGCTTCACTGACTAGGATATAAAATAATGGTTTGCATGTATACTATGTTCCCTTACCTCCTACAGCAGCACAAAAATGTGGCATTTCTTCCACTGTAGGCTTGTAGGACAGATGGAATTTTTAATGAACTAATTGAAATTCAGCAAGCCCCTCCCTCCTTGGGTTTTTTACTGTCCTTCGGACAGATGATGTACCTGCGTTTTGTCTTGGAATCCGGGTACCTATTCCCTATGATGCCGCTGTATTGCGTGGGACACGCTGGGTCTTCTTCAGAGGAATCGGTTACCTTCTGCGGGTTCAGCTACGCTGTGGATTGTAAGCCGGTCAGAGCAGCGTAAGCAGACACTCTTCTGTATGCACCCCCCATTCCTGCACCTAGGTCACGTGACCAGGGCAGTAATGGGAGAATAGGGAATGCATTCCTGGACTAACATTTTTTTTTCCTTCAAAACCGCTTGCAAGGCAGACTATACAGTACGTTATTTAACATGGACTGGGGGAACAGAAGACCTTCATAAATAAGCATTTTTTCTGTATCCCGTTAAGGAAGTTGTGTAGAGGCGGTGCTGTGCTCCACCCGTTGCTATTTAAGGAGCTCAGTCCTATCTAGCTGCCTCTTTGAATGCAGCCAGTTGGATGGTCCAGAGGAAAGGAGTTGTGTAGAGTACTTAGATATATAGATTATCCTTTAAGTTACTCTTCTTTCCCTCTCCTGTACCTCATATTATTTATGTTGAATTAATTGCGTTGTTTTCTTTGTCTAGATGTCCTCCGCTGGATCCTGCGACAGGAGTAACAAATCCTCATCCAAACGCCGGCATTTCTCGTGCAGAAAGTACAGATGGCAGCCATTTCAGCCTTTCTAGACAGGCCTATTTCCCAGGACCCTCTTATAAAGAGATTCCTGAAGGGTTATACCAGACTGAGACCTTCGGTTTTACAACCGGTGGTATCTTGTGACTTACCGTTGCTTCTAAAGGGGTTATGCTTTCCCCCATTTGAACCCCTACTGGAGGTGGACCACAAGTATACGTGCATGAAGGTGTCCTTCCTACTGGCCATTACTTCTGCCAAGAGAATAGGCGAGCTACAAGCCCTATCCTGTAAGGACCCGTACCTAATTTTTCTCCTTCGATTTTTACCATCCTTTGTACCAAAGGTCCCCTCATTTCAAAATACAAACCAGGTCATCTCCCTTCCAGTACTTTGCCCTGAATCCTCTTCTGAGGAGGAAGCTAGACTACGAACGCTAGACCTCTCTCGTTGCCTCCAAATCCATTTGTTCAGAAGCGAGTCAGTAAGGTTTCCAAACCCTCTATTGCTAGATTTATTAAAGCCATTCAAATTTATCACGAATCTCAGGGGATTGAACCACTTGGATTTGTTAAGGCCCATTCGACCAGAGCAGTTTCTGTCTCTTGGGCCGATAGGGAGTTGGTCCCCTTGGATCAAATTTGTAATGCGGCCTCTTGGGGCTCGCATAATACATTTATCAATCATTATAGATTGGATGCTCAAATTTCAGAAAGAACCTCCTTCGGACGGTCTATTCTGAATTTGGTTCATCAGGAGTGCCCTCCCTTTGGGGCCCCCGGCTGCCATCGGAGACACAGACATGAGGCGATCTTATCGCCAGTTGTCGGGATGATAGGGAGCTCTCTCCCTCTCCAAAACCACTCAGATGCGGCGCTCGCTATTGAGCGCCGCATCTGAGGGGTTAAACGGGTGAGATCGATACGGATATCGATCTCACCTGTTAGAGCAGGGACGCCCCCAGCCCTCAGCTACCTCTGGCAGCTGAGAACAGGGAGATTTAACGGCTCCCTGCTCTGTATATTTATTCTTATGCAGCGCTGTAAAAAAGGCTATTGTATCGGAATAAAGACAGTTAGTGGCCGCCATAAAAATCCTATGGGGCGGTCACAAACGGGTTAAAATTATGTAAAACATGGTAGCGTGCAAACACAATCAAGGGCACTCCCCACTTCCTGAAATCTGTCTCTGCTGCTAGAGATGAATAACACAGAACAACCAGCAGTGAACAGCAACTTAGCAGAAACAGAGACCCCTAGTGGCCAGCGCTCTAGGGTGTGTTTACAGGGGTTAGACAGCATTTATATTAAATAAAGGGATTTACAATATTGCTATTTAGCAATATCAGATAAGCATAAGTTGTTTCAAAGTGAACTGTCTATAGAATTCTAAATGCTGTAAGAGGACATATTGAAAAGATTTGTCCTAAGAGACCATCCCTTTAGTAAAATGAATAACCTCTCTGGGAATATAATAAAAACCAGGGCTGTGGAGTTAGAGCCGTGGAGTCACAGTCGGCTTTGGTTGAGTTGTAGTCAGCAGAAATGTACCAACACCGGCTCGAAAATAAAAATGAAAGATTATTAATTTATTGAATGCATGCTTACCGACTCCACAGCTCAAATAAAAACAGGCGAATAACCGAAAGGAGACAATGGTTGTTATACATGGATAGAAATGCACACCATACCGGTACCTGAGAGCAATGCTGTACTGGTCCATAGCTTCCTGAAATTCATTCACAGCGACAAGGAAATCACCCAGCATACGATGCAGGACACAGTCACTTTGATTTGCAAGAGTACTTCGTAGAAGAGATATACCTTCTTCATACTTCTGTTCTCGGCCTGCAAGTATAAAACTATTTTATTTGATCATTAAAAGGAGGAGACATACATCGTCACATTCCATGACTACTTCTTTATTAAGCAATAGTAAAGACATGTTCTTTAAAAAAACAAAACCTTGCAATACATTTGATTTGCCAGGTAGTATATTTGTGTGTCTGGTACTGCTAGCCCCCTAAGACCACAGGAATATTTCCCAAGCCAGGTTGACGTTACTTGCCAGATAAAGAAGCAGTATGGAGGTAATTTTGAGAAAGACACATTGTCCAGAAGACTTGTCTTGGTCAGGAGCACCACCTTAGGGAGACTAATGCAGCCTACAATGCAGAGAGGAAGCTGGGCCCATATTTATGTTTTGGGCAATATCTAATTAATGTGTGGTTTGATGTTTAGAGAGTAGAAGTCCACCACATAACTGCTGACCTCTATCCAAGTACTTAAAGGATTCTTCTGGAATTTTACACTGATGACCTATCCTTAGTATAGACCATTTATGTGTGATTGCTTGGCGTAGCAGAAGTGAGGGTCATTGGCGCTTGCTGGAGCACTGCGGCCCCTTCCCTGCAGTACCTGACAAGGACTTTCATATATATGGTGTAGCTGTGTCTGGTACTGTAGCAGAGCTCAATAGTTCTAATCTGCAGTACTAGACAAAGCCAAACACGTATAGATGTTGCGGTGGCAGGTACTCTAGTCAGTCTATTGATTGGTGAGGCTCCTAGTGGTCGGAGACCCACCGATCACAAATCCTAAAGATAGGCCATCAACATAAAAACCCAAAAGACCCCAGTAAATAAGCCGTATATGTGTTACAGCATGTTTTCTACATTGCATCAGTTGGTTGACGATGCATCCACGACATGTTTTCTCAGAGAACGTCAGCCATATAGAGATTTTCTTCAATACTTAAGTCATCAGTTATTCCACACGACTAGTGGTCTGACCTAGTTACTTACTGAGAAGTTCAGCTTTCTTTACGACAGCCTTTATGTAATCTGGCCTTTGTAGAAGTGCTTTGTCTAGAAGTGTTTTTGCCTTTTCCTGAGTTACTGGATCTTCTAAGCACACGGTTGCCAGTAGAGTAAGTGTCTGCGCATTGGCTCCAAGAGTTTTGTAAACATTATTGGCCATGACCATAGCTTCCCGGACACTATTAGATGCCAGATAACATTCAATGAGCCCTGGTGAGAGAAGAACAAAAGGGGCTCTGTTAGATGAGCATTCCCTTGGTAGCAACTATATTTAAGAAATGGTTAATGCAGCAGTGCCAGGTCTCGGTGTTACATGCCAAACTTGAATAAAAGCAAAAATTATACAGTACAGACCAGAAGTGCAGAACAATTCCTGCGTCCATCATTCAGTAATCACCGGATACATTTTCCTGAATGCAAAACAGTCTACCGACTAAAATGATTTACAATGAGACGTGAAAACAATCTCAAGAATTTTAAAACTAGCAAGTTAAAGAGCTATAAATATGGATAATTTGTGCTCACAAATATTACACTACTTATTGTATTAAAAGGGAATCGGTTACAGAATCTGATCATTTTAAAGTCCTGCAACTTTCAGATGTTTCAATTGGGCTAGTAGATCCACTAAACAACTCCCTCTTGACTGATTGGCTGAGAGGGATCACCGGATCCGTATTGCAGTCCAAATTCTTTATTAGCACGTGTTGTTTATTGTACTATTTCCCCCCTAGAAGCACCGAGTATGCCATTTTGTTATGCTCTGTCCGCATGAAAAAACGCACTATAAAAATACAGTGGTATGCATGTTTCCATAGGAATGCTTTACCATCATATTTGGGATTAGGATCACACAGGTCTTAAATACGATAGCTTGCTTGAGCCCTTCAAACTTTTGTAACGCAAGACCTTGAAGAGCAGGTGGCTTGCTTCAGTAATGAATGGAAGATCTGCTGCGCTCATGTGTTTAGGCTGCAGGGTTTGCTAGGCCATATGCACTGTGGCATGTGACGTTTCAACCAAAGTGGGCGAGAAAGGGCCTTCAACAGTGAAGTAGCAGCGTGGAGGGATGAAGAAGTATATATTAGCAACTTATTTTTATAAAGACGGCTAAAGTATATAATTGATTTTTGCAAAAAAAACAAAAAACAATAAAGATGTAAACAAGCAGGATTGAGTAATTAACTCAGTGTTCACAAATGTAACCAATTCTAGTATATGGAGGTTATGAAATTGTGGCGCTTTAACCATTTTAGTCAAAGTCATTAAGCAGACTTTTGCCACAGTACCGAATTTTCACAATGCTCTGTCCCGTTGCCAAGTAGAGAAGGTGCCAGGCTGTCAGTCAGGCTCCTGCTCTAACGGTTGGGATCGGAGTTACTTCCAATCTCAGCCATTGATCTCCTTAGATGCCGCAGTTAAGTGGTTTCTGAGGAAGAGTGCTAGTCCCACAAAAAAAAAAAAAAGCCTCAAACATCTCCATCGACCGAAAAACAAACGTCTGAATCATGGAATGCGATAATGAAAACCAGAAAGAGAAACAAAAAAAGAAAAAATGGTCATTAAAGAGGATCTGTCACTAGTTTAGTAATGCCCAATCCCCTAGCTAATCTAATAGGCGCTGTCACACTGATCATGCTAGTGAAAATTGTGTCCGAAAAAGCTTATTATTTTAAGAGTTAACTTTTAATATGCAAATGAGGCTATACTAGACAAGTAGCTGTCAACACCAGTGATTCTCCTGAGGTGGAGCTACATCACAGCCTCTGACGATGTCCTATCAGCATGAAGCTGCTTCACACCGTGTGAGAGACTGAAGCTGGAGGGAAGGGGGATCACTTATCCATATCTCATGCAGTGGACCACCTAGAACAGCGGTTCTGGTGGCATATGAAAGATGTCAGGATCGCAGTTCTAGCTGTGAAACAACCAGAGATATCACGAGTTGAAAACAGTCGGGAATGGAAGCTGTGTACTATATGATCACAATGTGTTGCTGGGCAGGGAAGAGGAGAACTGTATAACACTGATTGGGCAGCGTCATACAGAAAACATTACACCGCCCAGAGGAAAAGAAAGAGTTACCTCCACATTTGGGAAGTATACGCACATTAGCATATTTAGAAAAATGCACATAATTTAGCAAATTATAAATTAGACTGTAGTCGTCAGCATCACAGCGCCTATTAGATTATTTAGGAGATAGAGCATTAATAAACTCGTGACAGATCCTCTTTAAGGCCAAAAATTGTCTTGTCACTAAAGGGTTAAAAGACCCAGCTAAATAAGTTGATTCGGAGTGGCAACACATTTTATAGGTACATATAAAAACATCAACATTGCCCCCAAGTGGTAAACAGGTGCAAAAATGTATTTTTTCTTCTCTTTCTTTCACCTGTTTAAATCCACCTTCTGTGGCCCATCTATTAGGGTTTTCTTTGACAAAATGTAGAACAACCTAGTCAAGCTAAAGAGCGTAAAATGTATGTCGTGGAGTGCAAACATTCGTACTGACACCATGTTATCCAGAAATGGCAGAAAAAAATGTTCAAATAAATAAAAGCAACTACTCTGCACTGGCAGGGGGATAAACTATATTCACTACTCGAGGTTAGCCTAATCTGAAAAGCATATGAAAAAAAAACAAGGTTAAAAGTATTTATAGGACAAATAATGGAAACTAAAGGGCTGCACAACAGCAAGTATCAGGGCCTGACTAAACTATTTCACCATCAAGTACCTTCACAGCAGTCTAATCGACAGGGTGCTAAGCGGATTGCTTCCCGAAAGTGAATGATTGCCTCTTGCACTCTGCCCATGTTTCTCAATGCTGCCCCCTTCAATAACAAAGCCTGGACACTGTTGCTGTTGAGCTGGATTGCTTTGGCTCCCAAATACAGAGATCTGGAATGTCTCTTTGTGTAGAAGCTGTGACACCTGGAATGAGGGAAAAATGTCAAATCGAAAAAAATAAAAAAATGATGGAACACGAACACGAACACACACACGAACACACACACACGAACACACACACACACACACACACTTCTGCAACACCAATTCCATAAAGCAAAAACAGAATGTAAGCAGATCAATGTTGTGTTACAGTAGTATAGTTGTAGGAAATGTTCCCTTCTGGTGGTGTTTTTGCAAAATATAGTGACACAAAATAACGGCGTTTTTAACATTTTTCTTTTACCTTGAAGGCAATTTTAAGAAAATAATAAGGGACAGGTAATATTCCAGTTCTAATATAAATGAATCATAATAACACCAGTTAGATTCAGGAGTGACCTTAAATCTACCAGAAAAAATTCCATCTACAGACTACAGGATGATTTAAAGGGGTTGTCCACTTTCTGAAAAGTGATGACCTATCCACAGTATAGGTCATTGGTATATGATTGGTGAGTTTCCGAAATCCGGACCCCGCACCGATCCGCAACTCCAGCTGCCTCCGTGCACCAGATGTTTGGAACGGGATGTAGTTGGAGATGGAAGCAGATGGCTCCGACCACTTGATAGCGACTGTTCGGCGGAACTGCAGCTCTGCTCCTATTCACTTAAATAGGAGCAGAGCTGCAATACCGCCAAACAGTCGCTATTCTTTGACAGGAGCCAACTGCTTCCGGCAACCGAAGTGCCCGATCGGTGCTGGGTCCGGTGTTGGACGAGCATCGATCATATACGGATGACCTATCCGGTGGATAGGTCATCAGTTTTCAGAAAGTGGACAATCCCTTTTAGAAAGTCAGTAGCCTAGATAAACTATTGATTAACTAAAGATGGCAGTAAATGTCTATTGACAGATACTTGGAAAAACTGATTTTACCAGACAGCTCTGCAGCAGATTCAGATCACTAGAAATTACCTCATACAATCACGGAAAATTTGGAAACCGGTTTAAAGAAATAAAAACACAGCGCTCCAAAGAAACATTTTGGTATGTGGAGAACGGACAGAGTGAGATCTAACCGTTCACCTGGGCGAGATGTGCCGATAACAGGCACACCTCTATATAGTAGCTTTAAACAGCTTAGGACCAGCTGCAACTCCTACGTGGCCGGCTGCGCATAAAAGCATCCGCAATAAGTAGCATAAATAAAGTGAAAAAACAAAAACTATCTGGGCGCTGCTGAATGAAGGACAGACTGGAATCAGTTTAAAATATTATTTATTTTTTTCATAGGGCTACACGTTTGAAGACACCGAACGGGTGTCTTCCTCAGGCAAGTATGACCGTAGCCTTCATAAATTCACCCCAAAGAATTGAAGGAAGGAGTACTATTTACCCATTACTGTGAATTCCAATCAATGGGCCAAAACGTAATATGCGAAAGTGGTGTATCTGGAACACATTGTGCACATCGTTCTTACCCAGACACCACCCAAGGCTCAGCATGTTGGTCAGATATGTTGAATAATCTACAGCCAAGATTCTCCACATCCTCCAGCCGTCCTTCTCGAGCTAGCAAGTATCCATATATATCCATTCCTACAGAAATATAGGAGAAATGTGAACATTTTCTGTTCTGTTAAAGAATAGGTCATTATAAAAGTATGTTTTTCAAGTACTTTAGGTAACATACCCCAGATAAATACCTCAGATAAAATGAAATACGAAGGCATCAGTTTGGCATGTACATACAAATTAGACATTTAAAAGAGTTGACCCAAGCTACCATACAAGGATTTTACAATTGAAAATGGTTTAGGATATCCCTGCGGATCCAAAAAAAAAAAGTGTCCATTGGGTCTGTTAGGAGATTTGGAATTGGATGATTTTAGCACCCTAGGTATACAAAAGGATACTTTACCAGGCTAGGAAAACTATTGCAGCCCACTGGATACATCCAAAACCCCTACATTTAGCTGATTTACTTCCAAACTGAATAACGATATTAGGACTAGAGAGGGATATACTTGAAAGAGGTATTGTATGTCGAAGCTTGCAATGTTTTGTCGGGAGATGGATTAACACGCCTAGTTTACCTAGTCAAACTTTGGTTGAATTCAGACTTCTTTCGTTACCGGCACGTACAGAAGTAGCGCTTTTTGTGTTCGAGATGGGGATTGTCTATGCTAAACAGGTACGTCTTAGGAGCTAAATCTTCTTTTTCATCAATGGGAAGAAGTTCCAATACGTCTAAACGAATACCTGAATAGATGTCCTTTTTAATATATAAAAGTACAAACTAGGTATGGAACTTAATAACTTGCTGCTAGAATACAAGTCTAGTAATAATGATAAAGGATATATGTAAATATGGCTGTCTCTCAAGATAGGTGGGGTGTTTTTGTTGATAGGTCAGGGATATTTATTGATTGTGCTGCTAGCTTGTCACGATCCGTGGGCGTGTGGAGCGACTAGGCTGCCGTAGCGGAGTAGCAGCTGGCCAAACAGTCCTAGTACAATAGTACCTTTAAGAGTCAAGACAGTAATGGAGGCTCGGCACAGATGAACTTGCAGACACCAAACGTGGTGTATTTCAGCAGGCGTGACAGGTGGAACAACACGACTCAAACACAGCAACAACTATAGCACGGGATATAGGTAGCAGGGCATGGGAACAGGATAACACTAAGGGACCATTTGCTAAGATTAACATGGGTAAACACAACAACGCTCAGGCCATGAGTGAAAGGGCAGAGCCCTTTTTATAGTCCAGGGTGATCATGGGCTAATTACAGATTTTACTCGTGTGTGCATTGGCCCTTTAAGGCCGGAGGAGAGCGCGCACGCGCACCCTACGGGAACCAGTGCAGTGATGCGGAAGTGAGTGCCAGCGTCTCTCAGGAGCAATACAGCCTCTAAGTCAGTGGTGGCCAAATAGTAGTTTGTGATTTAACGTAATGGAAGAAACATACAAAACAAGAGCGAACATAAAGGTAAGGTGTTATCGTCGGCAACCAGAATTCTGTTTTCATTTTACTAGTGCGACTCAGAAAATAAAAATTGGTGGGCTCGCTAGTTGGGCAACACAATGGTGCCCAGTCTCATGTGAACGCCTGTCGTGATGGCCATCCACTAAAGGTTTCAGATGGCCAAAAGGTATTGACTGTTTCAGAGTGATTTCGGACGACTTTTGTGTTCCGAAAATACATTGACAGTGCGTGACAGATGCTGATCGAAGGCATATTTGTGAAAAAGGTTGATATGCTATGTTAAATTCCTTTGGTTCTTGTCAGGTGTAGTCATTGGCACAAACGACTTCGAGTATTGCCAAACGTCAAATGTGCACCCAATCAATAGAGGCTTTGACAAGGGCAGAGATCCACCTGCCAATTGTCAGCAATTTATTAAATCGCTATTGCATGGCTAGCTTAAAGGGGTTTTCCAGTAATAAGAAATTGATGGCCTATCCTCAGGATAGGTCATTAATATCTCATAGGTCGGTGAACGACTAACAGCACCCCACTGATAAACTGTTTTGAAGTGAATGGGAGAAGGCTATAATACTGTGAACAACTGCTACAAGTGTGTCGGCGATTCACAGTGTGCGCTGCAGCCCCTTCAGAACAGCTGATCGGCGGGCGTGCTGGGAGTCAGACTCCGACCGATAAGATATTGATGGCCTATACTGAGGATAGGCTATCAATTTCTTAGGACTGGAAAACCCCTTTAAGAGCAACCTAGAGATGGTAAAAAATATAGATTAAAAAGCAAACAAACATAAAAGTACTAGATAATTACCTTTAATCAAATAAGGGTCCAACATCTGTGCCTGCTCAAATTTCAGAATGGCATTTTTATTATCGCCTACCCGAAAATAAAGGTCAGCCGAACTCCCCAGTAGGTCCACATTGTCTCTAAGCAAAGATTTCTTCTCTAAAGAACTGAGAAAATATATATTTTATTTATTTTTTTAAATGTCATAGTAATACAGGTATGATAAAAGTATGATCATGTAGGAAAATGCATTTTTCAAAAAACTCTTTACATTTAATTTTTTTTTATAAATAAAGAGTACAATGTGTTACGAAAAAACAATCTCAGAATCACTTTGATAAGTAAAACAATTCCAGAGTTATTACCACATAAAGTGACACGTTAGATTTGAAAAATCTAGCTTTGTCCTTAAACCCTCTAGCTGCACCACCTCAGTAACTATACGTCGTCGCGGGAAGTTACTTCCCGCACGAGAACATATAGTTACTGAGTCGTTCCCGGTGCACACTGTCGGCGACTATGTGCATCGGGAAACGGGAGGTCAGCTGTCTCCAACAGCTGACACTCCACTCTTGCCGGCCTGTGGTCCTTTGCCGCTGATTTCAGCAATTAACCCCTTAAATGAGGCGATCTGTTGCATTTTTGGGGTTTATAGCACATCGGCAGACCCCGCTCTGAAACCGTGGGGTTTGCCGATGGTTGGCATGGCAACTGGAGGCCAAACAATGGCCTCCATGTCTGCCATGGACGCAAGCCTATCAGGACCAGCCTCCGGCTAGTCCTGATAGGCTTCCTGTCAGAGTGACAGGAAGTCACTGTGTCGTTCCCGATACACACTGTCGGTGACTGTGTGCATCGGGAACTGGGAGGTCAGCGGTCCCAGACAGCTGACACTCCACTGTTGCCGATCAGCGTCTCATCGCCACTAATTTCGGCAACTAACCCCTTAAATGCGGCGATCGACAGCCCCCATGCAATCGTGGGGGTTGCCGATGGTGGTCATGGGCAACCGGAGGCCAGACAACGGCCTCCGGGTCTGCCTTGTATGGAAGCCTATAGGGACCAGTAATGTATTCTAGCAGCGATCAGAGCTGCAGGTAAAAAAAATAAATAAAAAAAAGACAAAAAAAATGTAAGAAAAATGTTTTATAAAAGTGTAAAAAGAAAAGTTAAGTTAAAAAAACAAACACTACTTTTTTTCCTATAATAAGTCTATTATAAGAAAAAAATGTAAATGTTAAAAAATAAAAGTGCACGTATTTGGTATCGCCACGTTCGTAACGACCCACACTATAAAACTATAATGTTATTTTTCCCGCACGGTGAACACCGCTAAAAAAATTAATGAAAAACTATGCTAGCATCGCTATTTTGTGGTCACCACCCCTCCCAAGATATAGAATAAAGATATCAAAAAGTTGCATTTACCCCAAAATAATACCAACAAAATCTAACATACGTCCTGCAAAAAACAAGCCCTAAGGCCTCATGCGCACAACCGAAGTGGTGTGCACGGCCGTGACCTGCGGCTCGGACGGCCACGGAGTGTCACCCGCAGGCCTAACTCAAATCGCGGGCCGTGCACATTCATTTCAATGAGCCTAGACCCCAAAATGCAGCTGTAATAAGACATGTTCTATCTTTTTGCGGTCCAGGCTCCCATGCAATGCACGGACCGTGGAAACCACGGTGGTGTGCATGGGCCCATCGAAATGAATGGGACCGCAATTCACCCGCAGATAGAAATGAATGGGACCGCAATTCACCCGATTTCCGGGTGAAATGCGGCCGAAAAAAACACGTTCATGTGCATGGAGCCTTACACAGCTTTTTTGACTGAAAACTAAAAAAAAAAAAAAAAAAGTTATGGCTCTCAGAATGTGGTGACACAAAAAATAAATTATTTTATAACAATGTGATCTTGTTGTGCAAACGTTGCAAAACAAAACTATATACATATCGCCATAATCGTACCGACTTGCAGAATAAAGTTAAATTGAATTTATCATACACGGTGAAAGCCATAAGTGATAAAGAATTGAAACCGCAAAAAAAATAATAAATCGCTGTTTTTTGGTTACCTTAGCTCTAAAAAAATAAATATATATAATAAAAAGTGATCAAAAGGTTGTATGCACCATAAAATGGTACCAATAAAAGCTACAGCTCGTCCCGTCAGAATTCGATGATAAAAAAAAAAAAAAAAAAAAAAAAAAAAAATCTGTTTTGTACGTTTTTTTCTTTGTAAAGGTAGTAAAGTATATTTTAAAAAAAACTTAGAAATTTGGCATCACCGTAAATCATATTGAGACTCAGAATAAAGTTAAGTTATCGTTTTTACCGCTCGGTGAAAGACGTAAAAACAAAACCCAAAAGTCAATGGAGGTATCAGTTTTTTCCAATTTCAGCCCGCAAATTTTTTTTCAGTTTCCCAGTGTAGCGTCCACGGCCGCAGACCGTCGGGATTACTCACCCCCTTACGGCCGCAGCCATGGATCTGTGAGCGCTGGGCCGCATCTCCACCCCAGGAGATGCCAGCGCTCGCTTCCGCTCCATTCTGCTGTGTCCCATAGGGTCCACCTCCACACCATTCTACTTGATCTATGGCCAACATCCACAAATTTCTCTTCCTGTTCCGGCTACATCCCTGGTACCTGCAGCGGACTCTGCATTTGGAGATTTTCTAGGGGTCTGCAAGCAAACACGGTCCTCTATTCTGCAGGGAGTCGATAGCATCAGCTTTTCGCTTCATGCGAAGAGAGCCACCTCTGTATCTTCCAAGTACCCAAGTCTGGCTATCCTCAAGGAATGTCCGGCTGATGGAGCCATCATACAAGTTTGCTCCCAGGTTCCTCTGACCTTTTGAGATCCTACAGCAAATCAACCCGGTCTCTTACAAGCTTCGGCTGCCTCCTACCCTCAGGATCCCCAACTCCTTTCACGTGTCCCACCTGAAGCCTGTGGTCCTGAACAGCTACACAAAAACGCCTAGCCCTGCAGTTGCTCCCAGCGGTTCTTCCGATGTATTCGTGGTTAAGGAGATCCTGGACTTCAAAAAGGTAGGCAAAATAACGTTTTATTTGGTGGATTGGAAGGGGTTTGGTCCAGAGGAGAGGTCCTGGGAGCCAGAACAGAACCTCAATGCTGCTGCCCTCATTAAAAAGTTCCTCTCGCTCTGGTCCCAAGAGGCGGCATAAGAGGGGGGATACTGTGGCGTCCACGGCCGCGGACCGTTGGGATTACTCACTCCTTAACAGGCGCAGCCATGGATCTGTGAGCGCTGGCTTGCATCTTCTCCCCAGGAGACACCAGCACTCACTTCCGCTCTGATGTGTCCCGTACGGTGCGCGCACACATGTAAATAATGATCAATTACCCATGCTCCGCCCCTTCACTCACTGCCTGAGCGTTGTTGTATTCACCCATGTTAGTCTTGCAAATGGTCCCTTAGTGTTATCCTGTTCTCAGTATTCCCGTACCCGCTACCTGTATCCTGTGCTACCGTTATTCCTGTGCCTTAGAAAGTTGGAGTCGTGTTGTGCCATCGGTCACGCTTGCTGTGTTACACCACGCCTGGTGTCTGCTGCCAAGGTCCCATCTGAGCCTAGCCGTTACTACTGTCTGAACTGCCACAGGTACCCTTGAGCTTGGACTATATAGACATCGACTTGGTACACGGTTTGGCCACATGCTATCCCGCTACGGCGGTATGGCTCAGTGGGTCCACATACCCACAGATCTAAGCAATTACTAAGGGGTGGACCTCAGTAGTTGGTGGGCGCAAAGGATTCAAAATGTATAGAGTGCCTACCGGCACTAGCCCCTATACCCCTGAAGACGCTACGTCGGTAGTGAAACATGTCGGGGGGGCTCTTTTGAATTTTTAACTCTGGACCTTTTGGTCTCTTAGTAATTTAACTTACAACGTTTGTGCTGCGGTCTGCAGCCGTTAGCACCTTGCTTCTTTGAATAACCACACATTGTACTATGCTGATCTCTATCAGCAATGGACCAGGAATTTTAACTTCTATGTAGTCGGTTGATGGTCGTCTATACCAATTAAAACTTTATATTTTAATTTTGGTGGTTGGGAAACAAGGGCTGTTTGCCGGTAGGCACTCTATACATTTTTCATACCCACAGATCGTGACACCCAGTACATTATATGGTACTCTATATGGTGTCAATAGAAACTACAACTCCTCACGCAAGAAGCCTTCACACCACCACTATAGACGGAAAAATAAAAAAAAGTTATGGCTCTTGGAAAGCAAGGAGTGAAAAACAAAAAAGGATCAGTCCTGAAAGCGTTAATTTCTAATAAAAAAAACAGTAATGACCAAATGTGGGATATTACCGTACTCTGGAGAAATTGCTTTACAAATGTTGGGCGGCTTTTTCGCTTTTATCCCTGGTGAAAATTCCACTAGATTCTACAAAAACCCTGTGGGGTCAAAATGCTAACTATACCCCTAGAAAAATTCCTCGAAGGGTGTAGTTTCCAAAATGGGGTCACTTTTGGGCGGGTTTCCACTGTTTTGGTCCCTCCAGGCCATTGGAAACTAGACATGGCACCGAAAACCATTCCAGCAAAATTTGCGCTCCAAAATCCAAAAGGCGCTCCTTCCCTTCTGAGCCCTGCTGTGGGTCCAAACATCAGTTTATTACCACATATGGGGTATTGCCGTAATCGGGAGAAATTGTTTTACAAATGTTGGGTTGCTTTTTCGCCTTTATTCATTGTAAAAATGAAAACATTCCATGTTTTAGCAGAAAAAAAAAAAGTAGGTTTTCATCTTCAGACTAATTCCACTAAATTCTGCAAAAAAACGGTGGGGAAAACTCCTTGAGGGGTGTCGTTTCCAAAATGGGGACACTTTGGGGGGGGGGGGGGGGGTTGACCGGTTTGGAGAAGTCTTGTGAGGCCAAAACTGACATAGTGCCTAAAATATATTCCTAAAAAAAAAAAGGAAGCCCAAATATCCTCTAGGTGCTCCTTTTACTCCTGAGGCCGGTGCTTCAGTCCATTACCACACTAGGGCCACGTGTGGGATATTTCTAAAAACGTTGTAAATTTCACCTCTACTTTGCTTTAATTCCTGTGAAACACCTAAGGGTTTAAAACACTTTCTGAATTTTGTTTTGAATACTTTGAGGGGTACAGTTTTCAAAATGGGGTGATTTATGGGGACTTTCTAATATATACGGCCGTCAAAGGCACTTCACAACTGAACTGGTCCCTGAAAAAATAGCCTTTTGAAATTTTCTTGAAAATGGCGAGAAATTGCTGCTAAAGTTCTAAGCCTTGTAACGTCCTAGAAAAATAAAATGACGTGAAAAAAAACTATGCAAACAAAGTAGACATATGGGGGATGTTAACTAGTAACTATTTTGTGTGGTATTGCTATCTGTTTTACAAGTAGATACATTTAAATTTAGAAAAATGCTAATTTTAGCTAAAATGTGGAGTTTTTCACAAATAAATATTGAATTTAATCAACCAAATTTTTCCACTAACAAAGTACAATATGTCACTAGAAAATCTCAGAATCGCTTGGATAGGTAAAAGCATTCCAAAGTTATTACCACAAAAAGCAACACGTCAGTTTTGAAAAAAATCATCAAAACAGGCTGCGTCCTAAAGGGGTTAAAGGGAACCTGTCACCAGCATTTCACCTATTGAACTTTACATATCCCTCACTGGCCGCTGCTATAAAAAGTTAATTACCGTTATCCCCTCTCCTAAACTCCTCCTCCGTCTGTAAATAACGGTCTGCAAACATTTTGCGCCTTTTATCGTAATAATACGGTGTCCCTTTGTGCGCACACACCAGAAGAGGACATCAATGCACAAGCGCAGGATTTTGTGTGCTGGGGGAAGGCGAGGAGCTGTCAATCAAAAGTAAGGAGGCGGGGTAAACTCGGAATGACTTGAGGAACGATGATTTGACTCTCTCCTGCTCATTAGCATACGGTGTGAGAACACTAAAAAACTGAATACTAAAGCTACAGAGCCGACTAAGAAGACAATTATAGGTTATATAGAAATGATTTTTCACCCACTACCACAAGGTAGTGCTGGTTTAATAGGTGAAATGCTGGTGACCGGTTCCCCTAAGGTCAAAATGAGCTTTGTCCTGAAATTGTTGATAGGGTCACTCCTAAAGTCTCTGCTTTTTGATAGGTTGGTTTTGCGTTTTAAGCTTATTGTGGACCTCTTTCACTTGCATGGACTACTCTTTGAACAGCACATTGAGAGTTCCCAGGAACAGCAACAAATGTAAATTCCACACTTGGAATTAAAGGCCCCATTACACCGGCCAATTTTGGCACGTGTAACGAGCGCCGAACAACGAGATAGGTCATTGATCGGCGCTCGTTTGCTCCTGTCACAAGGAGCTATGTATGGGGATGAGCGGTTGTTACTCGAATCGCTCGTCCCCATACATTATCATCATGTCGGCAGCGCTTCTTCCTGTTTACACAGGGCGATGTGCCACCGACAACGATAATATTTACATTTTTAAAACGATACGATCAGCAGATGAACGAGCGTTCTATGAACGCTTGTCTGCCCGATAATTGCCCAGTGTAAAACCCCCTTGACTCCAGGAGATTTTATCATGGCATCCGACCATGAAACGGCTTATTAGTTAAATGTCCAATTACTTTTGAATCGGTCAGGGTACGTTCACATGGCCTGTTTTCAGCCGTTTTTTTCGGCCCGTAAACGCCCCGAAAAGCGGCTGAAAATACGGGGGTTTAAAGCCTCCAAACATCTACCCATTGATTTCAATGGGGAAAACGGCGTTTCGTTCCCACGGGGCGTTTTTTTACGCAACAGTTTGTAAAAACGGCGCGTAAAAAACCGCCCCGTAAAAAAGAAGTGCATGTCACTTCTTCAGCCTTTTTTTGGGGCCGTTTTTCATGGTCTCAATAGAAAAACATCTCCAAAAACGGCCGTAAAAACCAATGATACATAAAAAAAACGGCTGAAAATCAGAGGCTGTTTTCCCTTGAAAACAGCTCTGCATTTTACAGCCGCTTTTTGTAAAGCGTGTGAACATAGCCTAAAAGTTTAGAAATTCCGGCAATTCTTTACGTAGCCCCTAAACGGTTAATGCAATATTTTTGTTAAACCCCTTGAATTAAAGCTGAAATTCTACACTTCAATTGCTTTGTACAGAGGCGAAATTCGCATCGCTGTCCAAATACTTCTGGACTTGACTGTGTACATATTTATAGGATATATTTTCAGAAATATAACACCACATATTAGATCATAGAATTCCCATGATACACCGGTGGCTTACCCGATTGTATTAATTGCTCTTGTGTTGTCCCCAGTGTGTACAAATGCGTACGCTTTGATCCAGGCAGAGAGCCAGTCCAGATTGGGAATGCTTTGAATAACGTTCAGTGTCATGGAAGCGACTTCTACACCTTTTACAGAAAGAGACAGCAAACCTGCAAGTATAAAACAAACCGCATATAATAGCAGACAGGGTGATCCATACTGACACCATGATGTTCAGGTTAATATAATAATGATAATAATTTTTGCAGAGGTTTTTGTGGCATTTTTCGCCTGCGTCCATTGAGGACAACGGGCAAAAAATGCAACAATAACCGCTTTTTCTGCCTCCCATTGATTTCAATGGGAGGTCAGAGGCACAACCATGGCAAGATAGGATATGCCATTTTTTTTTTTTTAAAGCCGGCCAGGGAAAAAAAAACAAAAAACCCGCCTCTGCCTCCCATTGAAATCACCGGGTGGGCGATTTTGGCCATTTTCTCTAGCTTTTACTTTTGCCTCCTGGCTGCTGTGTTATGCCCACTCTGCATATGGGTGACTCATTGCCATCATTGCTTTCTAAAATTACATCTCTCTGCATTGCCCACAAATCAATCAATCAATACACAGCGTCTTCACAACAGGGACCTCAAGTCAAACCCTACTTTGTAACGGACTTTTCAGATTCTTCAATAAAGCACAGCTTCTCTCCAACTTTAATTGCACTGCAAAATGAAAACATATTTTATTTTTTCCCTCCATGTAGACAAAAATATCCACGAGAAGAGGAAGTCAATAGTTCCCAATTACAGCGTTTGTTCATTTTGCGTTGAAATTCATGACTTGCTGTGAGGGAAGTATGAAGGTGGCACAGCAATTTTAATCTTTCTAGAACAAGAAAAATAAAACTTTCTTTTAGCTTCTAATGAGAAATATGTAATACATGTACAGTCCACTGCAAACCACCTAGACGGTCTTAGGTATGCAAACTAAAAAAGGCAATATATTCATGTTCTTTATTAAATAAACTGAAATATTTCACAAAAATTGAACTTTCTACCGCTACCATGGTTGTGCCAAGGCAAATATAGTTTAAAACTAAAGTTTGCTTTTATTTGGATTGCACTTTAAAGAGGCTCTGGCACTAGTTTAGTAATGCCCTATCTCCTAGCTAATCTAATAGGCGCTGTCACACTGATAACACTAGTGAAAATGGTGTCCCTATTTTAAAAGTTATGAGCTTTATTCTAAATATGTCAATGAGCCTTTTATTAGACAAGTGGGAGGTAACACCAGCGATTCTCCTGAGGTGGAGCTATCTCACAGCCTCGGACGCTGTCCTATCAGCATGAAGATGCTTCACACCGTGTGAGAGACTGAGGCTGGAGGGAAGGGGGAGGACTTCAAAAACCGCCATATCTCGGTCTGTGGATCACCTAGAACAGCGGTTCTGGGGGCATATAAAAGAGGAGATTCTAATCTTTCATATGAAATCAGGATGGCAGTTGTGACACAACCGGAGACGTCGCCAGTTGAAAACACAGTCGGGAGTGGAAGCTGTATACTATATGATCACGCTGTGTTGCTGGGCAGGGATGGGGAGAAGCTGTATGCTGATTGGACAGCGTCATACACAAAACATTACACCGCCAGAGTGAAAATAACAGGTCCCCTCCTATTTGGCTATTAGAGCCACATTCGCATATTTAGGAAAATGCTCATAACTTTGCAAATAAAAGTTTTTTTTTAAAAAACAAATCACACTGTAGTTATCAGCAGCAAACCACCTATTAGAGCAGTTAGGAAATAGGGACTTTATAAACTGGTGACAGGTCCTCTTTAAGGGTAGGAACACTCTAGGCATAAACACTGCAGATTTTCAGCAACAGATTTCATTGCAGAAAATTTGCAGCGTATTACAGTAAGAGCCATGTGGGTGAGATTTCAACAAATCTCATCCCCACACAGGGGAAAAAAAAAATCAGCTGAAAAAAGACCGCACATAGCTTGACCTGCGGTGTGTTTTTTTTTAGCTGCAGCATACCAATTAATGCTGCAGAATCGCTGTTCTTGTGTTGCAGGTTTTCAATTGCAATTTTAAGTACCCCATTCAAAGTGGTGTGTGTTGCGACATTTGCGGCGGAATTACAAATTCTTATCCAGTCCGGGCTCCTGGGAAGACGTTTCATCCCATGTGACCGCTGCAACGGTCAGATGGCCTGCAACATCATCTCAGGAGGTCAGACCACGCACAGAAGAGAGGGAGGGAGTAGATATGAAAGTTTTTGGTTTTTCTGGCGATGCTTTCTGCAGTGGAAATTCCGCCCAAAAAAAACATACCACCGAATTCCCTGCGGAGTTCACGGCGGATACGCTGTGCAGCTTGACCCAGCGTATCCACCCTATACTGGCTATACACATGATAGCTTTTGGCCAGCTGCTCGTATGGCTGACCGTTATTTCTAAAAATTCCACCATAGACATACAAGTTCGGCTGAGCGTGCATTTGGATTTGAAAATCTGCAGATTCTGGCATGTATCTCATGTGTATGGCCCAATTTACACTGTATCTGTATTTGAAATAAATATGTATTATATTTGTTATCACTTTGAGGGAAGAGGAAAGTAAGAAAATGGAGTTAAGTTTTACCTAAAATAGCATCCAGCGCCAATGGACATTGCCTCAACACCTCCTTGTAACTGGTCACAGCAGATCGTTCCTGCCCAGCCTTCTTGTACAAATTGGCTAGCATCATATTAATCTAGGAGACAAACTTATAGTTAAAAGGACTACAAATAAACACCTGACACTGTACTACTAAAGCCCCATTCACATTTAGGCTATGTTCACATTACATTTATTGCACTACGTTTGACTAATTCACTGGGAGAAGCTCCCGACGCATACGTTAAGCGTCGGCTGTGACTGATGCCTAACAGTGGTATCGGTCTTTAACCCCTTCACGACTGCCATACGGCTATACACGTTCTATCTGCCGATGCCACGTGCAGTTTTCATGTGTATAAACGTTGACAGCCTGGAATGGGTTTAATGAGTGCAGTGCTGCTTCAGTGTGAGCAGAGCTGCATTCTCATGTCGGCCAGGGATTTGAGAGCCACGGAATACACCCCCCCGCACTGTAGATAGTGCCACCCACAACCCTCTGTAGGCAGCGCAAAACCCTAGATAGCGCGAGTGAAGCTCCCTCCAGCATCGGAATCCCCGGCTAGCCCTCTGGCCGAGGATTCCCCTCCTACAGGGAGCACCCGCCGTCTCTCCATCCCCGCTGTAGATAGTGCCACCCCCCCCCCCTACAGATAGCAACCCCCTGCTGTAGATAGCGCCACCTGAACTGACTCTAGGAGCGGAATCCCCAGTGTCAGATTGCACTGGCCAGATTACGCTTCTAGAGAGCCCCTGACGTCACTGGAGCGGAATCCCTGTTCTGGCAGCGGATTCCGCTTTTAGAGTTAACCCCTGACGTCACTGTCCGTTTATGGACAGAGACATCATTGGCTTCCAGTAGGAGCGGATTCTTCAGCCAGATGGATTCCGCTCCTACAGGTAGCTACAGTGGTGCTATTCACAGGAAAGCAGTGCCATTTACAGGGGGGGGGGGGGGGGGGGTGGCGCCATCTGCAGCGGGAATATTTCTAAATACGGGGGGGGGGGGGGAAGTGTCGTGCTATCGAGGGGGGGGTGCTATATGCAGGGGGTGTAGCACTATCTACATGGGTACTGTGGTATTATATTGGCAGTATCTACAGGGGGACACTGTGCCGCTATCTACATGGGCACTGTGTGTGGCACTAAGTGGGAATTATCTACAGGGAGAACTGTGGCACTATCTGGGCACTGTGACATTATCTATGTGGGCACTGCCACTATCTACAGTGGTATTGCATCACTATCTACATGGGCACTGTGGTGTTTTCAGGGGTTTTGGACAAAAAACCCTAACGAATAAAATTCATCCATTTTTCTTTTTAACGTCCATGAAAAACAGATGGCTAAGGCCTCATGCACACGACCGTAAAAACACCCGTTATTGCGGGTCGTAATTACGACCCGAAATAACGGGCCCATAGACTTATGTTAGCCACGGGTACCTTCCCGTTTTCTCACGGGAAGGTGCCCGTGCCGTTAAAAAGATAGAACATGTTCTATTTTTTTATTTTACGGGCCGTGCTACTATACTTTATAATGGGAGCACGGCTCGGAAAAACGGCCGGCTGCCCGTGCTTGTAATTACGAGTCGTAATTACGAGCACGGTCGTGTGCATGAGGCCTAATGCCAGTTAAAAACGGTCAGATGGCCAGGAAATGGATTGCAATTTTGAGACACATTGATGCAAAACAGTCATGAAAAACTGACAGTTGATTCGTTGTTGACTGCCATTTTTTTCACTGTTTTTATTTTTTTTTTAAATTGTGATTTGTCTGCTCATAATAAAAATTAAAGGAAAAAATTTTTTTTTAGATCAATTTGCTTTTAGTGTTTTATTAAACATTTTTTTATTTATTTGTGCGTTTGTGTTTTACTTTTTTTTATTTTTTCACTTTTTCTTGTCCATGGGGGCTGCCATTTTTTTTTCCATCTCTGTATGTGTCGATTAAAGAGGCTCTGTCACCAGATTTTGCAAGCCCTATCTGCTATTGCAGCAGATAGGCGCTGCAATGTAGATTACAGTAACGTTTTTATTTTTAAAAAACGAGCATTTTTGGCCAAGTTATGACCTTTTTCGTATTTATGCAAATGAGGCTTGCAAAAGTACAACTGGGCGTGTTGAAGAGTAAAAGTACAACTGGGCGTGTATTATGTGTGTTACATCGGGGCGTGTTTACTACTTTTACTAGCTGGGCGTTCTGATGAGAAGTATCATCCACTTCTCTTCAGAAAGCCCAGCTTCTGGCAGTGCAGATCTGTGACGTCACTCACAGGTCCTGCATCGTGTCGGCACCAGAGGCTACAGTTGATTCTGCAGCAGCATCAGCATTTGCAGGTAAGTAGCTACATCGACTTACCTGCAAACGCCGATGCTGCTGCAGAATCATCTGTAGCCTCTGGTGCCGATGTGTCCTCGCTCGTCTGACACGATGCAGGACCTGTGAGTGACGACACAGCGTGATCTCTGGAGAACACGGCTGTGTCTGCACTGCCAGAAGCTGGGCGTTGTGAAGAGAAGTGGATGATACTTCTATACACAACGCCCAGCTAGTAAAAGTAGTAAACACGCCCCGATGTACGCACATAATACACGCCCAGTTGTACTTTTACTTTTCAACACGCCCAGTTGTACTTTTGCAAGCCTCATTTGCATAAATACGAAAGTGGTCATAACTTGGCCAAAAATGCTCGTTTTTTAAAAAACAAAACGTTACTGTAATCTACATTGCAGCGCCTATCTGCTGCAATAGCAGATAGGGGTTGCAAAATCTGGTGACAGAGCCTCTTTAACGACACATACAGACATGGAATACGGCACATACAGTCCCATAGTGAATGCGAACGGGGCCCGTTCCATCCACTATGCTGTACGCCGTCTGTGTGGGAACGGCGCATGCGCCGCTCCCACACAGTACGAATTGAACTGTGCGACGTCCGGCGCCATTTTCTTGTGGACCGGAAGTCGCGGCCGGACAGTAAGATTACTACTTCCGGTCGCGGCTTCCGGACTTGTGCACTTGGAGCGGAGGTAGCAGACGGACCGGAGGGAGCGGCGGCGGCAGGAGCAGGTAAGTTAGGTCTGTGTATGTACGTGTTTACTACTGTATGTTAACCTACTACACTGTGTGTTAGCTCAAAAAATGGCGGCACACAGTGTAGGAGGTTTGACCATTCAATCCCCTCGTTTTTCCCGGCACTAGCCAGGATAAAGGAGGGGGGATTCTGAGAGCTCACTAGAGCGAGTGAGTGTTCTCAAATTTTGCAGCATAAAGCAATGTGGTTGCTTTACCACATGCAATGCTGCAATTTTTGGAATTGCTCCATCTAGTGACCAGCGCTGGGAAATATTATAAATTAGAATCTAATTTATAATATTTCCTGACTCGTGGAAAAATAAAAAAAATTAGAGCAATGTTTAATCACCCATACACTAATTGTTTAACTAAAAAAAAAAATTTTTATATATGTTTTTGATTTTAGTATGTTATTAAAATACATTTTATTTATTTGTGCTTTTGTGTTTTACTTTTTTCTGACTTTTACTTCTGTATGGGGGCTGCCATTTTTTTTTTCATCTCTGTATGTGTCGATTAACGACACATACAGAGATGGAATACGGCACATACATCCCCATAGTGAATGCGAATGGGGGCCGTTCCATTCACTATAGCGTACGCCGTCTCTGTGGGAACTACACAGTCCAAATGGAAGGTCTTCGTCAGTGCGAAATCCGGCGCCATTTTCATGTGGACTGGAAGCCGCGGCCGGACAGTAAGATGACTACTTCCGGTTGCGGTGGCGGCAGGAGCAGGTAAGTCATGTTTGTGTATGTTCGTTTTATAACCACTGTATCTAATCCTCCTACACTGTGCATTCACTCAAAAAATGGCCAGGATAAAGGAGGGGGGGGTGGATTGTTTGAGCACACTAGAGCGAGTGGGTCTTCTCCAATTTTGCAGCATAAAGCAATGAGGTTGCTTTAGCACATGCCAATGCTGCAATTTTGGGAATTGCTCCCTCTAGTGACCAGCACATGGAAATGTTATAAATTAGAATCTAATTTATAATATTTCCTGACTTGTGAAAAAATTATAACAATGTGTAATCATTTATATACTAACTGTTTAACTAAAAAAAAAAAATTTCTAGCGACACATTCCCTTTAAAAACACCGAATTAATTAAACTAATCTAGAAAATGAAAGCCTCATAAGTCTTGTAAAATAAAGTAAAAATAGTTGTAATATTCAAAGCGGTTCCAAAGATATTATCGTTTAAAGAAGTGAATATCAAAAATGGAAAATTTGACCTGGACACAGGGGCATCAATGACCCTTGGTCATGAAAGGGTTAAAGACTATGTTGGTATACGTTAAAGTGAACTCTCATGATATATAGGTTGAACAGATACCATTATAGCCTATAGGTGACGGATGCTACTGTTAGTCTATGAGGGACAGATGCCTATTATGGTATCTGTTCAACGTATATATCATGAAAAGCTATTGATATGCCAAAGACGTATACGTGAAACTGATACAGAGGCATATGTCATCCCGCAGGCTCCCATGTTTATTTAAAAAAAAAATGTAGGATTATACAATTTTTTGCTGGATCCCATTGTATGGAATAGCATGGACTACTACTCAGGCTAATCGAGCTCTATAAAGAGGTTTAGGGTTTACGTCAGGAGCTTTCCCGACGTACACACTAAACGTAATGTGAAAGGGGACTAAGGTACTTTTAACAAGGGTTTTTTTCTTTTCTGCTATTTATATACCTGTAAAACTGAAAAAATAAATAAAGTTTGAGTATTTGAAAGCAGTTCAATATAGTGTGCTTATAGGATTTTAGACTATCTTATTCGCACACAGAAATGCGTAACAAGTGCACACTAAGGTTATGAAAAAAAAAAAGCTGCGAAGTTTGAACAGCACTTTATGGCATCAACTTACCTTTGGAGTTCTTTGTCGTGAAGGGATTCCATCCAAAATGGCAACAGCATCTTTATCTTGTTTAAGCATTGTGTAACATTCTGCCATTTTATACTTTACTTCAATCTCTGATGGGAGACTCTATAGACACAAAAGAACAAGTGACCATAAGTTATAGGTAATAAGGACAAAAAAAAAAAAATGAACATTGCAAGCAGTTCTGTACAACATAATAGTTTAAACTAAAAAATGTTTAAGATTTTTATTTTTTAAAGTTAAAAATTGCACATTCATTACTCAAGTGTTACAAAAAAGTGCTCATTTGCATTCGGCGTATTGCAAGACCTCTCCAAAAGGAGAAGGGCCCCCGACCTATTCCCCTACCCTCTCGACTACAAGGCCCTGAAACGTTTGGGGACTAATGGCCTGCCCTCACCAAGAACACATCAGGCACCACCATATGAATAGGCCGCCGTCCACCAGAGCTCAAAAATCTAGGTCTGGTTCCACCAAAAAGGGGAGCAGAGTTGAAGGGGGGTGGTAATCTGGGGGCACGCACACCCCCTCCCCTAATTCTCAATGAAGGACGCGCCTAAGGTATCCGTTGGGTGCCATACGTACGGAGAGATGCTCTCCTGGTAGAAGTGCTCCTAGGTGAGAATAGCTTCATACATACAGAATCTGATGGAGCTTGCTACAATTTTTCCTGACTGATTTATTTGTGTGGAATCTGCCAGAAAAAACCTCTGTGTGAAATCAGAGACGAACCTCTGTAAAGTAGAGGCACTTGAATGTATGGAGCGTAATACAGCGGTGTGCATTGGGCCTTACAGAGTAGAAACAGTTAAAAGGTGAATGTATTCCACCGAATGAACCAATCAGCTTCTGGGAATTAGATTTCCTTGTGGTTGCCCTCTCTGCTTCCCATTTTAGCTTTGGTACCACATTTGTTGAACAGAACACATTGCATAGTGAATTAAATGGTCACCAACTAATTTTTGCAAAAAAATGCCTCTTCCCCCCCCCCCCTTCCACAACTGCTCACTCACTCTGAATTTACTGCTTTTTCCATCTCCTCAAGACTAACTGAGGGATCAGGTTACAACTGCTCATAGAAGTCTATGGAGAGTGGAGTGGGAGGAGGAGAGCAGTAGCAGGGTGAGACACACACACACAGAGACTATGATGCAACTTCTAAGTTAGGGTATGTTCACACGCAAACGCAAAATACGTCTGAAAATATGGAGCTGTTTTCAGGCGAAAACAGCCCCTGAATTTCAGACTTTTTTGCAAGTACTCGCGTTTTAATGCAGCATCTTTTACAGACGTAATTAGAGCTGTTTTTCAATGGAGTCAATGAAAAACGGCTCCAAAAACGTCCCAAGAAGTGACATGCACTTCTTTGACGCAGGCGTATTTTTACGCGCCGTCTTTTAACAGCGACGCGTAAAATTACAACTCGTCTGAACAGAACACCGTAAAACCCATTGCAAGCAATGGACAGAGGTTTGCAGACGTATTGGAGCAGTCTTTTCAGGCGTAATTCCAGGCGTTACTAAGAGTCAGGCGCAAAACAGGTTACTAAGGAGTGTTAGGCTGGATTCACACGAGCATGTTACGTCCGTAAAGGACGGTAGGTATTTCGGCCGCAAGTCCCGGACCGAACACACTGCAGGGAGCCGGGCTCCTAGCATCATAGTTATGTACGATGCTAGGAGTCCCTGCCTCGCTGCGGGACGACTGTCCCGTACTGTAATCATGTTTTCAGTACGGGACAGTAGTTCCACGGAGAGGCAGGGACTCCTAGCGTCGTACATAACTATGAGCCAGACTCCCTGCAGTGTGTTCGGTCCGGGACTTGCGGCCGAAATACGTTCCGTCCTTTATGGATGTAACATGCTCGTGTGAATCCAGCCTTATATCTCACACCAGTGCTGGATTCTCAGCTACACTGCTCATTACTGCTGTATAATCTCCACCATGCTGCAGCAGCTTCTATATACGTAACAGCTATAGTAGAGCAGGAGTCACCTCTTCTCTGTATGCGATAGGGCCTGTAGAGAGGAAAGCTGCTAAAAGATGCCACATGCAAGTCATATAATGGCCTGAAAATAGGAATTAGACCTACCGGTAATTTTATTTCCAGGAATCCATCATGACAGCACTACAGGAGGTTGCCCTATTGACCTCTGTAGGGACAGGAAGACAGAGAGGTTAAAAGGCCCCTCCCACCACCCACTTGCCAGTGTTTTTCAATTACTACACCAGGATGGATGCAACCCTATTTTATTTCTAGGGATAATAACTGACATGTTAATTGCACAAATCAGAATTCAATCAGGGAGGGAATGTAAGAGTGCTGACATGATGGATTCCTGGAAATACAATTACCGGTAGGTCTAATTCCTATTTTCCAGTACATCCCTCATGACAGCACTACAGGAGCAATACCAGATTATAATGCTCAGGGCGGGACTACGGATTGAAGGACTTTCCGTCCAAAACTTAAATCCGTATCGGACAGAACATCGAGCCTATGTTTGCAAAACGTATGATGGTTTGACCAAGTGGCAGCTCTGCAGATTTGGTCCATAGAGGCTTCTCTTCTTTCTGCCCAGGATGCCGAAACTGCCCTCGTTGAATGGGCTCTGATGCCTTGTGGGGCACATAGTCCTTGGGACTTGTAGGCTTCTTGTATGGTGGTTTTTACCCATCTCGCTAGAGAGCCTTTTGAGGCTTTCTTTCCTCTATTCTTTCCCCCAAACAGGACAAATAGATTTTTATCTCGTCTCCAGGAGAAGGTTCTATCCAGATACTGAAGAATTGTTCGCCTGACATCCAGGCAATGGAATTTTCTTCTTGTTGGTTTTTTGGATCTGGATAAAAGGAAGGTAGAATTATTTCTTGTTCTCTATGAAAAGCAGTAGATACCTTTGGAATAAAGGAGGGATCCAGCTTTAGGATGATCTTATCCTCTTGTACTTTTAGGTACGGTTCTATGACTGACAGAGATTGGATTTCTCCAATCCTTCTTGCTGAAGTAATCGCGACTAAGAATGCAGCTTTTAGAGTTAAAAAGTGCATACTAATTGTGTCGAGCGGCTCAAAGGGGGGCTCACAAAGAGTCGTTAACACCACATTCAAATCCCAGGTAGGAACTGATTTCTTTAGGGAAGGTTTCAGTTTAGAGACCGCTTAAGTGAATCTTCTGATCCACCGATGTTCAGCCAGGGGAGTATTAAAAAAATTTCCTAAGGCTGAAATCTGTACTTTTAAGGTACTAGGACTAAGCCCTTTTTTGAATCCCGATTGTAAAAAATCTAGGATTTTCGCGATGTTGGGAGAAAAGGGGTCTGGTCCTGGGTCTCCATACCAGGAACAGAATTTCTTCCAAATTTTTTGATTTTTGAGGTAACTTCTTTATGACTTTATAAGATAGTTGAAATTACCTCATCTGACAGACCGTGGTTCCTCAAGATCTGCCTTTCAGGATCCAGGCTGATAATTTCAGAGTTTCTATTCCCTGAAAGAATAAGGGACCCTGGGAGAGAAGATTCTCCCTGACTGGGAGCATGATAGGGTCTTCCAACGCTAGGTATTTTACAATTGGAAACCAACTTCTTTTTGGCCAATAGGGAAGAATAATGATGAGCTTTATCAAATCTTCCTGGATTTTTCTTAATACCATTTGTATTAGAGGAAACGGAGGAAAGGCATAGGCCAGATCCATGCCCCAGGGTTGGGACAATGCATCTACTCCCAATGGGTTGTCTCTGAGATTTAGGGAGAAGAATGTCTCTACTTGGGAGTTATTCCTCGTGGCAAACAGGTCTATTTGTGGATAACCCCACATTCGGGTTAAGGACAGAAAGACTTCCCTGTTTAGGGACCATTCTCCAGGGTCTACTTTTCCAGACTCAGGAAATCTGCTGATAGGTTCTCTGAGCTTTTTAGGTGGACTGCAGAGACTGATAGGACATTTTCTTCTGCCAAACTGAAAATTTGTGTAGAGAGGGCCTGAAGAAGCGTGTGTCTTTTTCCCCCTTGATGGCGAAGAAAGGACACCGCTGTCGTGTTGTCCGATAAAATTCTTTTATGCTTCCCTTTTATGATGGGTGAAGCTCTTATAAGTGTCTCCCATACGGCTTTTAGTTCTCTGAAGTTTGAGGACATCATCTTCATTTGAACAGGCCATGTTCCCTGAAAGTGCTGGTCTTGGATTACCGACCCCCAGCCGTGTTTGCTGGCATCTGTGGTAATCACTACATAAGGAGAAGTTATCCAGGGGACTCCCTTGTCTATGTTGTTTGTGCAGAGCCACCACAGGAGGGATGATTTCACAGTCTCGTAAATTTTAATTCTTGAATTCAGTGAGTTCTGTTTTCGATCCCAATGGGACAAGATCAGATTCTGTAAGGGTCTGGAGTGAAATTGACTCCATGGAATAGATTGGATGCAAGACGTCATCATTCCCAACATCCGCATACATTCCCTTATGGAACAGGCGTCTTTCCTCCAAAATTTCCTTACTTCTGCCAGTAGGAGTATTTGTTTCTCACTTGGGAGGAAGGAATGTTGAAGGGAGGAGTCTAGCAGTACTTCTAAGAAGACCTTCTGTTTTTGGGGAGGAAGACTCGACTTCTGAAAGTTGATTATCCATCCCAATTCCTGTAGTAGGGAAAGAACCTGTGACCGATGACTGTCTAAGATAGACGGAGTATCTGCCGTCAACAAGAAGTCGTCTAGATATGGTATAATTACTATACCCTGACCTCTTATGAATGCCATGATCTCTGCCATAATTTTTGTAAAAATTCTGGGGGCGGAGGAAATGCCAAAAGGGAGGCAGACAAACTGGAAGTGGAGAATGGAAGGACCGTCCTGAATTGCGAATCTGAGGAATCTCTGGTACGCGGGGTGGATAGGAACGTGATAATACGCATCCTTTAAGTCGATCGGACACATTGATGCCTCTTCCCTTATTAGAGGAATAGTCGATCTGATAGACTCCATCTTGAATTTTCGATATTTCACCCATTTGTTTAGGACCTTCAGGTTGATTATTGTCCTGTAGGAACCGTTTGGTTTTTTGACTAAGAAGATTTTTGAATAGTGGCCTTTGCATATTTCGTTGTGGGGAACTGGAGAAATGGCTCTCAATTTGAGTAGTTTCTGGACATCCTGGATAAGGATCTGATGAAGGCCTTTTGCTTGGTACTGGGTTATTAGAAATTTCTCTGGAGGAAAATTCTATTTTGTACCCTTCTTCTATGATCTTTAGAACCCAGGGGTTCTGGGTTATTCTCGACCATTTGGGATAAAATTGTAGGAGTCTTCCTCCTATGCTCTTGGCGTCATTGCTTTGAGGGCTGGAATGAATTATTTGGGTTAAGGAGATATCCTCGACCCCTTTTTCCTTTGGGGTAACTCCAGCGACCGGACTTCCCTTTCCCGCTGTAGTTCTGTAAGGTAGGATCCCTCTGTTGGCGAAACCTCCCAAACTGAGGGGGTTTTTTTGGTTTCTCTTCAGGAAACCCCTTTTTCCTATCTGCTGCATTCTCCAGCATGTTATCGAGGAGAGGACCGAACATCAGAGACCTTGTAAACGGGATAGAACACAATTTGTTCTTGGACTTCGTATCTCCTGACCACATTTTGAGCCATAATGCTCTTCTACCAGCATTTGAGAGAGCTCCATTCCTGGCAGCAAATCTAATAGATTCCGCTGAAGCGTCTACCAAGAATCCGGTTGCCATTTGTCTTCATCATCAAATGGGTTTCTAGCTGGTTTAACCATATAAACATTGCTCTTGCTACTGATGTGGCCGCAATATTAGTCGAGATCAAAGCAGAGGAAGATTCCCACGCTCTTTTCAGTAGCCCGTCTGCCTTTCGGTCCATGGCGTCCTTCAACTGAGAGGAATCTTCAAATGGGATTGCGTTTTTTTTAGCAACCCTGGCTACTGGGACATCTACTTTTGGGATCTCATCCCAAGGTTTAGTGTTTTCTGGATCAAAGAGAAGTCTGTTTTTAAAATCTCTTGAAATGAAGAGCCTTTTTTCTGAATCTTCCCATTCAGTTGTCACCATTCTTTTGAGATTTTCGTTTACCGGAAAAACCTTTGTTTTCTTTTCCGTTAGACCTCCAAACATCTCATCCTCGATGGTATGTGGTTGGTCTTCTTCGGGAATATCCATGGTTTCCCGTATTGCTTGAATTAAGGTATCAGACATCTCGGAAGAGAAGAATTTTTTTTTCTCTTGAGTGGAAGAAGTTGAAGGCAAGAGTTCCTCTCCTTCTTCTAACTCACCCTCCGATAGGTAATAACACTCCTGCTCCGAGTCAGACCCCTGAGAGGGAGGACAATATTTTTGATCCACTTCCATCCGTGATCTTTTTGCCTGGGAGTGGGAGGGAATTTCTTGAGGAGGGGCGAGGGAGGCTACTGACTGACCCACTTCTTCACGAATCATAGCCCTAAGTTCAGACATGAACGTTGGTTGTTCCTCCTTTAGTATTTTTGCAATACAATCCTGACACAATTGTTTCCTATGTGACTCTGGCAATTTTTTTTGCACAAGTCGCACATTTTTTAACCTTCTTTTTATCAGTTTGTCTCTGAGAGGAATCTTTATCCTAGAGAAAACAGAAGGTAGGTAAAGTATGGTGTACATACATAAGGAGTCATAACCCTTACCCCAAGGGTGAGACTCACGTGACCCTGGGACATATCTGGAGTTCCATCAGGACGAGGAAGTTCCATACCGCAACAGGTAACAGGCAATGCAATATGCAATCCACAAAAATAATCCAAGTTAGAGTTATCAGCCCTAACTACATACCTGTGCGTGTCCCTTTAAATGCAGGCGTTTTAAATTTCCCGCCTTCCAAGATGGCCGCGGACCGGAAGTAGCCCGACGTCATTTCCGGTCGGCTATTCGTTCTTTCCTTGTAGTGCAGCCGCCATAGCCGGCGACTGAGGCTTGCTATGCGGCGCAGCGAGGATCCCTGCCGGTGCGTCCACGTCTATGGAGCTGCCGGTCCCCGCCTGGTCCGCAGCCAGGCCGAAGCCTGCTTGGGAATCCCCAGCCCCCACACACTACCCGAACCCTGCCTAGGATTCCTCCGGTAGGTGTCTCAGGGTGGGAGCTAAGGGACCCCTCGTTCGAGGGGTGTTAGCCTGGGCTTTAGGGGGAAGAGAAGGGGGAGTGCACGGACCCCCCGATCTTGCCCCCTGCCCGAGTCTCTTTTCTTGCACAATACAGGAGCGACGTCTCTCTGCTCCTGACCCTGTGGGGACAGGAAGAACACTGGCAAGTGGGTGGTGGGAGGGGCCTTTTAACCTCTCTGTCTTCCTGTCCCTACAGAGGTCAATAGGGCAACCTCCTGTAGTGCTGTCATGAGGGATGTACTGGAAATAGTGTTATTCCTCATGTACGCACGTAGGACAGCTATTTCTGAAAAGTCACCTGAAAAGTTAGGTACGCTTTAACACAAAAGTTTTTTTGCAGGCAGAAAAATCTGCCTTAAAACTTTGTCCTGAATTTTGAGGTATATTTTCATCTGCTTGCATGCCGCGTTTCTCTGCCGCGACCATTGAGCGCCGCAGGCAAAAAAAATGCAGCGAAAAACGCTTTCTCTGCCTCCCATTGATCTCAATGGGAGGTCAGAGACAGAAACGACCGAAGGGCATGCCGCTTCTTTTTCCGCTAGCGGGAAAAAACGCCTCCGCCTCCCATTGAAATCAACGGGGTGCATTTTCGGACGTTTTTTGCCGCAGTTTCCAACGCGGTTCTGCGTAAAAAACCATGGCAAAAAACGGTGTGTGAACAAGGCCTTAGGCCTCTTGCACATGGGAGAGAAATGCTGCAGAAATTCTGTGAGGAAATTCTGCTACATATTACAGTGGCAGCAAAGTGAATGAGATTTGATCAAATCTCATCCATACACTGCAGAAAAAATCAGTACAAAACAAGTGCCGAAACGGACTTGCGGTGCGGAATCTCAATCTGCAGAATTGCAATTTATTTTGTATAAATGCTGCAGAATTTCCGTATGGAAATTCAGGACAGAAATTCTAGAAAGAAGAAAACAGCAGCTGGCACATTGCACTGGATTGAGTGGCAAGTATTTTTTTTATTTATTTTTATATATAATGGGGTTATCCGGGTTTTTAAAATTGATGGCCTATCGTTAGGATAGGCCTTTAATATTAGATCTGTTATTTAAAACATGGTATTTTTATAAAGTCAGAAATAACATGATGATGCTGATACATTAAAAAGGTTTACATTAAAAAAAAAAATATATATAAATAAAATAAAAATAATATATTAGATCTGTGGGGGGTTCAACTCTCGGCAGCCCTGCCAATGAGCTGTTTAACTCCTTAACGCCGAAGGACAGATATATCCGTTCTCTGCAGCTGCTAGTTCGCGCAGGACGACGGATATATCCGTCCTGTGTTGGCGCGGGTACTGACACTGTACCCACACGATCAGCGGCAGGAGCACGGCTGTTATACACAGCCTGGCTCCTGCTGCAACTGCCTAAATCGAAGCGCGCTCCGATTCCGGCAGTTCAACCCATTATATGCTGCTGTCAATAGTGACAGCGGCATCTAATGTGTTTGACAGAGGGAGGGAGCTCCCTCTGTCACCCCATCGGTGCCCCCGCAAAAACCCCCAGGTCTGCCTTCAGCATCTGCCTGTTAGGCGATGCCGGAGGCATGACCTAACAGATTGCCTGTCAGTTTTACACTGACCGGCAATAATGCTTCGGTATACTAAGTATACCAAAGCATTATATATGCGATCGGCCGATCGCATAGTGAAGTCCCCTGGTGGGACTTAAAAAAAAAAAATTTAAAATCAGTTAAATAAAGTTTGTGAAGAATAATAAAATAAAAAATTACAGTAAAAATCAAATAAAACTACTTTTTTTGCCCAAAAAGTGGTTTTATTTAGTAAAAGTGTCAAAACAAATCACACATACACATATATATGGTATCCCCGCGTTCGTAACGACTTGAACAATAAAATGAACACATTAATTAAACTGCTGGATGAACGGCGTCCAAAGAAACAACGGCAAAATTCGCTCTTTTCTCCCATTCCCCCCATAAAAAATAAAATAAAAGTTAATCTATAAGTCCTATGTACCCCAAAATAGTACTAATGAAAACTACACATTGTCCCGCAAAAATCAAGCCCACATACGGACACATCGACGGAAAAATAAAAAAAATTACGGCTTTTGGAATGCGGTGATGCAAAAACAAGTAATTTTTTTCTAAAAGGGTTTTTATTGTGCCAACGTAGGAAAAACATATAAAACCTCTACATATTTGGTATCCCCGTAATCGTGCCGACCCATAGAATAAAGTTAACATGTTATTTACGCTGCATAGTAAACGGCGTAAATTTAGAACGTGAAAATTAATGCTGGAATAGCTGCTCATTTTCAATTCTCTCCTAAAATAAAGTTAATAAAAGTTAATCAATATATTGTAAGCATCTAAAAATGGTGCAATTACAAAATACAACTCGTCCCGGAAAAAACAAGCCCTTATACGGCTATGTCGACGGAATATAAAAAAAAGTTACGACTCTCGGAATGCGACCGTGAAAAAACAAAAAATAATCCTTGGTCATGAACGTGCAAAATGGCCCGGTCGTTAAGGGGTTAAAGGGTCGTACAAGTGCCGCAGCCTCTTCATTGTTTACATACATTTCATTTTCGTTGGTACTTGCACTGCGGCCCCTTTTAATAGCTGATCGGCGAGGGTGCCGAGAGTCGGACCCCCACCGATCTAATATTGATGGCGTGGAATAGGGTGTATGAATGGCAGGGTACATGTTAAGGTGTGTTCATACCATTTATATTGGGACAATTTGTTAAAAAAGTACAAAATAAAAATGTGCATTCAAAACTGTCCCTATGAAGCGTTGCTATTGTACCTGATTTTGTGGCATTGCGGCAGGATTTCCAGTTGACGGTCTAACTTTAGTGGTCTTGGTTAAGGCTTTTTTCTGCTGCAGAGCCATGGTGTACTTGCTGACGGCATTTCTGTACTCTTTGTCATGAAAAAGGGAGTCTGCGTGATATACTAAAAGTTGGTACTTTTGGGATGGTGAAAACATTTCCCTAGATGAAAGTAAGAAAAATCCATATATGACAAATAACATTACAGAAATCTCCTGCCTTTTCTCTATATCCCAAATAATAACTTTTGTGCCATTACCTGGTCTGACATTGTGGAGTTTCACAGGATCATGTCATCATCTATGAGATCGTAATCGTATAAGCTGTATTATGGAGGTGAATGATCTACTGTACCTCCATATCCCGCTAATGTCATACAGAGGTATAGGCTGGAATCACACATGCAGTTTGACAGAATTTTTTTCCACATGAATCCAACATAAAGGAAATCGTGGCATGTTCCATCGGACGCCGTATAGTAATGCACGGAGGCTGACCCCATACTAAAAGAGTTCTACAGACTGCATGCCAGTGTGCTTGAGCCGGTATAAGGAGAGACTTCACAGAGCGCCATTACAAACCGGCCATGAAGGCGGCGGCTCCGGGCTGGTGCCAAAACACTTCATTATCTGGCGTGCCCAGTATCATTGCCTGCTCGGGGCGCACAGAGAGCAGCAATCAGGCAACAATATGTTGCCTTTTTATAAAGTTAGGGTTAACAGCATAAAAGGAATTTTGAAAATAATATATTGTTTAAACACACAAAGACAAATAAAAATACAACAAAACATCTATTAAAAATGTATAGTATTTAAAGAGAACCTTTCATCTCCCCATACATGTGCAGCATGTAATGGGGAGGGCTGCACAAGCCCTGGGGCACTTTACATTTTTTTTCTACCCTCCTCCGTTACTTAGATATCGGTGCCCTTATATTTGGCGCCCGATATTTAAACTACCCCCTGAACTGTCAACGGGGCGTGTACTGGCAAGGGGGCGTGTTACTATGGCTGTGACACTGTCCAATCAGATATGGACAGTGTTACAGCAAGATAGAGGAGAGAGTGTGCGCGCGCGTGCACACTCTCACTCTTCAGCTTTCCGAATTGGCAAGGGGGCGTGTCACTGCTACGGACAGTGTAAGAGCTGTGGAGAGGAGAGCGCGCATGTCAACTGCGCTATTGCTTCTGGCAAAACAACGGATCCGATGCATAAAAGACAAGCGGAAACCATGGACACCGGCTACGTCCCCATTGAAATCAATTGTGATGGAAACCTCTGGTTTCCGTCGGTGTCAGTTTGTGTCTGCTCAGGGTCCCGTTGTGACGGAAACCTCCAACGGAACGCCAGAACGGGACCCCAGCGCAGACGTGAACAGAGCCTAAGGCTGTGTTCACACAGAATTTTTTGCAGGAGGAAAATTCCTCCTGCAAAAACTGCTCCAGACGGTTTTTGCACAGTGGTTTGACAAAAACTCGTCAAAACACTCGTCGAGGTTTTTTTTTCCTCTTTCTGACTCATTGAAACTTAAAGGCCCTGTTCACACCGAGTTTTTTGACGAGTTTTTTGGAGCGGAAACCGCTCCGAAAAACTCGTCAAAAACCGCCTGAAAATGCCTCCCATTGATTTCAATGGGAGTTAGACGAGTTTTTTTTACCGCGAGTAAAAAAAAACGCGTTGTGGTAAAAAGAAGCGTCATGACCCATCTTGAGGCGGTTTCCGCCTCCAAAACCCCATTTTAATCAGTCAGAAAGAGGAAAAAAACGCCTCGACGAGTGTTTTGACGAGTTTTTGTCAAACCACTGTGCAAAAATCGTCTGGAGCAGTTTTTGCAGGAGAAATTTTCCTCCTGCAAAAAATTCCATGTGAACACAGCCAAATGGGGTTTTGGAGGCGGAAACCGCCTCAAGATGGGTCATGTTGCTTCTTTTTACCACGACGAGTTTTTTTTACTCGTGGTAAAAAAACTCGTCTGCCTCCCATTGAAATCAATGGGAGGCATTTTCGGGCGGTTTTTGAGGAGTTTTTTGGCGCGGTTTCTGCCCCAAAAAAACTCGTCAAAAAACTCAGTGTGAACAGGGCAGAAAGACATCTCTCTACCGCAGAAGACACGGAGCCTCATGTATAAAAACTAGTAACCAATCAGATCACTTCTGACATATTTTGCATCTTCTAAATTGCTTAGGAAATATGACAACTGCTCTCTGGTTGGTTGATATAGCGAACTCCTCCATTAAAAAAAAATAATAATAACACAGCAAAATCCAACATTATGTGGTTTTCTTTTACAATCTCTGCCGTGTAAAGCTACGTAACCTTGAACACTGAATCTCATCAATCTAGTCGGATTGGAGATTTTTAATAGCAAATACATTATTTTAATTTTCCCATTTTTTTATTTTAATTTTTAGCTTTTTAAGGAACTATGCAAATGTTGGAAAAACCCTTTAAAAGAAGCAGAGAGATCATTGCTGTACCAGGTTTGTGCTGATCATGTTAATCTAGCAACATGATCCCCAAGCAATAAAACAAAACAAAAACAAACAAAGCTTGTTCACCCATGCACTCGGCCTATCAATGCTATTGCTGATGTGTTGCTATGGGATACAGCACATGGTTAGCGAGAAACCCTCACTAGGAGCATGCAGTGTCATCAATCACTAAATAACTAGATCTCTAGGGTTCTAATGCGCGGATTATACGGCACCAGTCTTTGCCGGTGTATCAGGCCTGATCACTGTCACTTACGAGTTGTTGTTGCTCATGGTCAGCAGGAGACTGCTCAGTAAGCGCACGTTAGAGTGCAGTCCGGCCGCAGCCATATCCCGTACATGATCTATCACACTCATTTCGGCTAGAAGCTCCAGAAGCCTTCACTACACAATACAGTACAAGAACTCCACCCAGAAGCCCTGCTCGCATTAAATGATGGCGCTCGCTGACGACCTAGCTAGAAAAAAAAAATAGTTGTCCGCACTGCGCCTGCTCAATTTACACTTAAGCAGTAACTATGGCTACAGTGCACGAACTTATATATGTTACATCTTCCACAAGAGTCTCCCATTCCCTTTTAACTTGACATTGTCCACCTTAAAAGTATTAATGGTTATTATCTGCAAGGATTAAACCGAACAGGCACACTAGGCCACCTGCTCTCTTCAAAATGGCGGCTTTGGCTTCAGCCGTGCGTTCCAAGGCTGAGGCGGGGCTTATGCGTTCCGGAGAAAGGACTGAAATCTATAAGGGCGGAAGTGGTGCAAGGCAAGGGGTGAGCAGGGAGAATTGTGGTGACAGGTTGTCGGAGGAGAGTAGGGAGCGGTGCAGTGGTTTCAAGATGTCAGAACAATCTGTGCTTCTGCTCAGGAAGCAGCTCGCAGGTAATGTCTTCGTGAGCGCCCGCTGTCGTCTCCTGGCTTGTCTTTGTTTCACTATTGTTTAGGAAGTGTTGTAGGCGGCTCGTGTGAGAACTTCGGGGTTCGTTCTTTCCCGCCACGAGGCCCCTTCAGTACGCACGGCGGCAGTTCTACAGTTGAGGAACTTTCACCGATAACTGTCCTGCTGTTGTATGACTAAAAGCCCCCGGCGGCCGGTCCTCTGCGCCCTCCTCTGCGCTGGCCTGGGTGTCCTGTACAGCTATACGTGCCCTGGTGAAAGCCGCTTCTAGAACGGTTTACGGTGTTTAAAGAGCTAGTAACTCTAAACTGTGCTGCTGTCCAGTGTGTAGGCCTCATGTATTTGTGAGGCTGCTGACTGACCGGCTCTCCTCCGTGTCTGGCAGCTGAAGACGTACACAACTGTAAAGTGTCACGTGACCGTAGCACTTTGTTCTGGCTGTGGACAAGCCGTTCTGCTGCTATCTTCCCCCAAGTCTGAAATAGCTGTGCTCTATGGAGGGAAGGGGGATAAGCAGCTGCCTGACCTGTAGTGCTGATTATCTCGGAATGGGTAAACGATGCTGTCCAAACTGGTTTCCCACAACAGGAGGCACTAGTGGATCATATAAGCATTTGATGAAAGCCACTGACAAATGTGTTAGCCACATTGCTGCCTTGGCTTACAGGTTCTTGTAGGGATGTCAGTCATGTGACCAGGTGGCTAATCTGCGCTGTGATGGATACAGTGTCACTAGCTGTTGTGGTCTTTGTCCCTACAAGAACATAGAAATGATAGCCCAAGGGCCATGTCCGTAATACACGGGAGTCTGGGACTGCTATTGTCACTGTCACACTCCTTAACTTCTCCACAGTACATTAAAGGTTGTTTTTTGGCTTTACTGGAGTCCTAGGATAATCCTTCCACTTTGCAATGAGCCCTAAATGTCAGTCTATAAGCGACCGTAACTTTCCATATTTTCTGAATTTCTCTTTAGAATTAAACAAGAACCCTGTTGAGGGATTTTCTGCCGGACTGATAGATGACAATGACATCTACAAATGGGAGGTGCTGCTTATTGGACCACAGGACACTTTATTGTAAGTTCTCGCTGGAGTTGCACAATTTTATTGTTTGTGATTCTTTTTAAAACTGCCTTCTAATGCATAGCTGTGCTATAAGGATGTGGAGCCTGTCATTTAGAAGCCTTAAAATAGGATTTGGGACCTTGAAAATGTTTATCTACTGCATTTAAAGGGGTTGTCTTACGTGGTCTGTATGACCTCCATGTACCCCAAATGTGGCAGAGGGTGGGGGCTCATTGAGATCAGACTTCACGAGCCAGAAGGAGGAACCGCTAAAAAGCAGCGCCTTGACTCTGCTGGATGTGGTGGTGTATGAATGGCTGCCGTGTAAAAACTATCTGGCTTCCGTATTAAAGGGGTCGTCCGGTGAGACCAGCCCTGCAATGTGCACTTTAGTTTTACTGTGTATTTGCTATCTGAGTACGTTTCTTTTAAACTATCTGTGTTCCTTTCACTTTCTAGTGAGGGTGGATTCTTTAAGGTTCATCTTACGTTCCCAGTTGACTATCCACTGAGACCTCCCAAAATGAAGTTCATAACCGAAATCTGGCATCCTAATGGTAAGTCGTGTTGTAGTGACTTTTGTGTATGTTTAAAGGGACCTTTCACATAAAATTAATCTCCCTTCTGTTTTTGTGCGGTTGCATGAAATTTCCGGTTATCGCCCATTTCAGGCTGGGAGAGGCTGAATGAAAGGGGTTGTCCGAGATAAAATGACTGTTAATGCTTGTAATTTATAAATGTAAATACATTTGTAATATACTTATATTTTCCAAAGTGGACCAGTTTCCAGATCCTGCCGTGGGGTACTTGACGGGTGACATCACTCTCTGCCGCTGTTGATTGTCAGTTCTTTTCCAGGTATACGACAATTCACTCGTGCAGTGTATGGGCTGTTCTGCTGTACAGCCCGTAACGTGCATGCGCGGTCCCTGCTGCTCTCGAGATTTCAGCAGGGACCACGCATGCAAGTTACAACAGAACAGCCCATACACGGCACAAGTGACGTGTCGTATATCCGAAAAAGGATTGAAGATCAACACAGCGGCCAGAGTGATGTCACCTGTCAAGTACCCCACGGCAGGATCTGGAAACTGGCCCACTTTGGAAAATAGAAGTATATTACAAATGTATTTACATTTATAAATTACAAGAATTAAGTCATTTTATCTCGGACAACTCTTTTTAAGTCTACTTTCACATGATTGTGTCCATGTTCCTACTAATGCCCAAAACAAATGCCATCAGAAGAGAGATTTACCTACCACTGATTGGATTTGTTCTTGGCAAGAAAGATATACAGGTGTCATGTATGCTGGAAATGGGTACTTGTGACAAGCATATGGCCAACTTCTGCAGTATCTTGTGTATGATCTGCTTTAGTAACTGGTTCTAACTGTAGTAATTCAGATGGTATACACCTAAAATATTTATAGATAATTTGATCAAAGCAGTTACTCCAGTCCTATAATTTCCCGCTGCCCGAGAGTCTTGACTCTGGTGGGTAATGCCACGCAGAAAGGGCTTCTGGTGTTCCTGCTGATCTGAGGTTTGGAGGTAAAGTATTTTATATCCCAGTATGATAGTCAGCAGTATGTTTATTGAGTGGCATAATTGTAATTTTATTTTTTTAATGCTGAGTGATAAGGGTAGTACAACATTATCAGCTTTTTTTTTTTTTGTTGCATAGGCTTATTTCTATCAGACCGTTTTGTTTAAAGTTCCCTCTCTAAAATGAGATGACAGACTGGATGAGGCAGTCGTTTATATCGAAAAAATGTGCATTCCGTACTTAGAGGCTCTGTCACCACATTATAAGTGCCCTATCTCCTATATAATGAGATGGGCGCTGTAATGTAGGTGACAGCAGTGTTTTTTATTTAGAAAAACGATCTATTTTCACCAAGTTATGAGCGATTTTTAGCTTTATGCTAATGAGTTTCTTAATGCCCAAGTAGGCGAGTTTTTACTTTAGACCAAGTGGGCGTTGTACAGAGGAGTGTATGATGCTGACTAATCAGCGTCATACACTTCTCTCCATGTAATCAGCACATAATGATCCTGCGTTGTTCACTATGTGCTGTCACATACACCCACATTAACGTTACTGAAGTGTCTTGAGAGTTAATAGACATCACCTCCAGCCAGGACGGGATGTCTATTCACAATCCCGACACTTCGCTAATGTTTGTGTGGGACTTACAGCACAGCAAGCGTGATCACGCTGTAAATGACAGCTAGGGGACTTGAAGTAGCGATCGTTGGATCGCTTGCATATACTGCAATACTAATGTATTTAACCTGGGGACCTTTGAGAGGCCCCCAGGCTGCCATAACTTCAGTTGTTACCGGCTGAGCGGGGCACAATGGCTTGTTTGAGGGGGTGCCCCCCCCCCCCCCCCCGATTCTAACACTTTAAATGCTGCGGTCATGATTGACAATGGCATTTAAGGTGTTAAACGGGCAGAATCAAAGTGAACTTTGATTCCGCCTGTTGCAGTGAGGTGTCGGCTGTCACCCGCTGTGTATGGAGCGCGCTCAGCCCGTGAGTGCACTCCATACTTCCCCTTAACCCTTGTTACGTGATAATGCGTTAAGGTTTGAAGGGAACAGAAGGCATCTGATAGCGTTTCTTCTGAAAGCTTAAACCTTGCACTTTATTCTTTTGAGGAAGAAAATCAAAAAGTTCACTTGACCTAAAGTAAATATTCCTTCAGCTAGCTTTTAGTGCCTTGCCTCTTGAAGACATGGGCTCTTTAAAGGATCCTATGGACAAAAAGGTAGCTACTTGTCTGAGAGACTTGGGAAGCTGCATTTACCCTACTCAAACCCAATGTGGCTTCTAAATCTGTGGCCAGATCTTTAAAAATCTGTTTATCTCTAGTAGATTAGTCAATACTACCATGAAAATAATGCTCAACTGAAAGTGGTACATTTCGTGACTGCATCTAATGAAACTGAATTGCAACTAGGAGTGCATTATGGCTTAAATCCCGGTCATAGGACATGGGCTCCAAAAATAAATTTTTATGGGATCTTCTATCATGGAGGGTTACTATTTGGCCTGGATTTATAAAAAAGAAAGTCTTGGCAAAAGCCTCAGCCTAAAATGCTTCCTGGAGGATAAAAAGAAAAGCAATGATCTTTTGGGACATCAAGGGTTTAGGTTCCTTTCGTAACAAAAATGGTAAAGTAGGCAAAGACTTCTTTCCAGTACATCCCTCATGACAGCACTACAGCAGGTTGCCCTATTGACCTCTGTAGAGACAGGAAGACAGAGGTTAAAAGGCCCCTCCCACCACCCCTTACCAGTGTTCTTCCTGTCCCCACAGGGTCAGGAGCAGAGACGTCGCTCCTGTATTGTGCAAGAAAAGAAACTCGGGCAGGGGGCAAGATCGGGGGGTCCGTGCACTCCTCCTTCTCTTCCCCCTAAAGCCCAGGCTAACACCCCTCGAACGAGGGGTCCCTTAGCTCCCACCCTGAGACACCTACCGGAGGAATCCTAGGCAGGGTTCGGGTAGTGTGTGAGGGCTGGGGATTCCCAAGCAGGCTTCGGCCTGGCCGCGGACCAGGCGGGGACCGGCAGCTCCATAGACGTGGACGCTCCGGCAGGGATCCTCGCTGCGCCGCATAGCAAGCCTCAGTCGCCGGCTATGGCGGCTGCACTACAAGGAAAGACTAATAGCTGACCGGAAATGACGTCGGGCTATTTCCGGTCCGCGGCCATCTTGAAAGGTGGGAAATTCAAAATGCCCGCATTTAAAGGGACACGCACAGGTATGTAGTTAGAGCTGATAACTCTAACTTGGATTATTTCCGTGGATTGCATATTGCATTGCCTGTTACCTGTCACGGTATGGAACTTCCTCGTCCTGATGGAACTCCAGATATGTCCCAGGGTCACGTGAGTCTCACCCTCGGGGTAAGGGTTATGACTCCTTATGTATGTACACCATACTTTACCTACCTTCTGTTTTCTCTAGGATAAAGATTCCTCTCAGAGACAAACTGATAAAAAGGTTAAAAAATGTGCGACTTGTGCAAAAAAATTGCCAGAATCACATAGGAAACAATTGTGTCAAGATTGTATTGGAAAATACTAAAGGAGCAACAACCAACGTTCATGTCTGAACTTAGGGCTATGATTTGTGAAGAAGTGGGTCAGTCAGTAGCCTCCCTCGCCCCTCCAAGAAACTCCCTCCCACTCCCGGGCAAAAAGACCACGGATGGAAGTGGATCAAAAATATTGTCCCCCCCTCTCAGGGGTCTGACTCGGAGCAGGAGTGTTATTACCTATCAGAGGGTGAGTTAGAAGGAGAGGAACTGTTGCCTTCAACTTCTTCCACTCAAGAGAAAAAAAAATTCTTCTCTTCCGAGATGTCTGATACCTTAATTCAAGCAATACGGGAAACCATGGATATTCCCGAAGAAGACCAACCACATACCATCCAGGATGAGATGTTTGGAGGTCTAACGGAAAAGAAAACAAAGGTTTTTCTGGTAAATGAAAACCTCAAAAGAATGGTGACAACTGGTTGGGAAGAGTCAGAAAAAAGGCTCTTCATTTCAAGAGATTTTAAAAACAGACTTCTCTTTGATCCAGAAGACACTAAACCTTGGGATGAGATCCCAAAAGTAGATGTCCCAGTAGCCAGGGTTGCTAAAAAAAATGCAATCCCATTTGAAGATTCCTCTCAGTTGAAGGACGCCATGGACCGAAAGGCAAACGGGCTACTGAAAAGAGCGTGGGAATATTCCTCTGCTTTGATCTCGACTAATATCGCGGCCACATCAGTAGCAAGAGCAATGTTTATATGGTTAAACAGCTGGAGACCCATTTGATGATGAAGACATCACGACAAGATCTATTAGAATCTCTACCCTTACTAAAAATGGCAACCGGATTCTTGGTAGACGCTTCAGCAGAATCTATTAGATTTGCTGCCAGGAATGGGGCTCTCTCAAATGCTGCTGGAAGAGCATTATGGCTCAATGTGGTCAGGAGATACGAAGTCCAAGAACAAATTGTGTTCTATCCCGTTCACAGGGTCTCTTATGTTCGGTCCTCTCCTCGATAACATGCTGGAGAATGCAGCAGATAGGAAAAAGGGGTTTCCTGAAGAGAAACCAAAAAAAAACCCTCAGTTTGGGCGGTTTTGCCAACAGAGGGATCCTACCTTATAGAACTACAGCGGGAAAGGGAAGTCCGGTCGCTGGAGTTACCCCAAAGGAAAAAGGGGTCGAGGATATCTCCTTAACCCAAATAATTCATTCCAGCCCTCAAAGCAATGACGCCAAGAGCATAGGAGGAAGACTCCTACAATTTTATCCCAAATGGTCGAATAACCCAGAACCCCTGGGTTCTAAAGATCATAGAAGAAGGGTACAAAATAGAATTTTCCTCCAGAGAAATTTCTAATAACCCAGTACCAAGCAAAAGACCTTCATCAGATCCTTATCCAGGACGTCCAGAAACTACTTAAATTGAGAGCCATTTCTCCAGTTCCCCACAACGAAATATGCAAAGGCCACTATTCAAAAATCTTAGTCAAAAAAACCAAACTGTTCCTACAGGACAATAATCAACTTGAAGGTCCTAAACAAATTGGTGATATATCGAAAATTCAAGATGGAGTCTATCAGATCGACTATTCCTCTAATAAGGGAAGAGGCATCAATGTGTACGATCGATTTTAAAGGATGCGTATTATCACGTTCCTATCCACCCCGCGTACCAGAGATTCCTCAGATTCGCAATTCAGGACGGTCCTTCCATTCTCCACTTCCAGTTTGTCTGCCTCCCTTTCAGCATTTCCTCCGCCCCCAGAATTTTTACAAAAGTTTTATGGCAGAGATCATGGCATTCGTAAGAAGTCAAGGTATAGTAATTATCCCATATCTAGACGACTTCTTGTTGTCGGCAGATACTCCGCTTATCTTAGACAGTCATCGGTCATAGGTTCTTTCCCTACTACAGGAATTGGGATGGATAATCAACTTTCAGAAGTAGAGTCTTCCTCCCCAAAAACAGAAGGTTGTCTTAGGAGTACTGCTAGACGCCTCCCTTCAACATTCCTTCCTCCCAAGAGCGAAACAAATACTCCTACTGGCAGAAGTAAGGACATTTTGGGGGAAAGACGCCTGTTCCATAAGGGAATGTATGTGGATGTTGGGAATGATGACATCTTGCATCCAATCTATTCCATGGAGCCAATTTCACTCCAGACCCTTACAGAATCTGATCTTGTCCCATTGGGATCGAAAACAGAACTCACTGAATTCAAGAATTAAAATTTCCGAGACTGTGAAATCATCCCTCCTGTGGTGGCTCTGCACAAACAACATAAACAAGGGAGTCCCCTGGAGAACTTCTCCTTATGTAGTGATTACCACAGATGCCAGCAAACACGGCTGGGGGTCGGTAATCCAAGACCAGCACTTTCAGGGCACATGGCCTGTTCAAATGAAGATGATGTCCTCAAACTTCAGAGAACTAAAAGCTGTATGGGAGACACTTATAAGAGCTTCACCCATCATAAAAGGGAAGCATATAAGAATTTTATCGGACAACATGACAGCGGTGTCCTTTCTTCGCCATCAAGGGGGAACAAGACACACGCTTCTTCAGGCCCTCTCTACACAAATTTTCAGTTGGGCAGAAGAAAATGTCCTATCGGTCTCTGCAGTCCACCTAAAAGGCTCAGAGAACCTATCAGCAGATTTCCTGAGTCGGGGAAAAAATAGACCCTGGAGAATGGTCCCTAAACAGGGAAGTCTTTCTGTCCTTAACCCGAAGGTGGGGTTATCCACAAATAGACCTGTTTGCTTGGGAGAAAAACTCCCAAGTAGAGACATTCTTCTCCCTAAATCTCAGAGACAACCCATTGGGAGTAGATGCATTGTCCCAACCCTGGGGCATGGATCTGGCCTATGCCTTTCCTCAGTTTCCTCTAATACCAATGGTATTAAGAAAAATCCAGGAAGATTTGACAAAGCTCATTTTTCCCTATTGGCCAAAAAGAAGTTGGTTTCCAATCGTAAAATACCTAGCGTTGGCAGACCCTATCATGCTCCCAGTCAGGGAGAATCTTCTCTCCCAGGGTCCCTTATTCTTCCAGGGAATAGAAACTCTGAAATTATCAGCCTGGATCCTGAAAGGCAGATCTTGAGGAACCACGGTCTGTCAGATGAGGTAATTTCAACTATCTTATCAAGTCATAAAGAAGTTACCTCAAAAATCTATCATAAAATTTTGAAGAAATTCTGTTCCTGGTATGGAGACCCAGGACCAGACCCCTTTTCTCCCAACATTGCAAAAATCCTAGATTTTTTACAATCTGGATTCAAAAAAGGGCTTAGTCCTAGTACCTTAAAAGTACAGATTTCAGCCTTAGGAAATTTTTTTTAATACTCCCCTGGCTGAACATCGGTGGATCAGAAGATTCACTCAAGCGGTCTCTAAACTGAAACCTTCCCTAAAGAAATCCGTTCCTACCTGGGATTTGAATGTGGTGTTAACGACTCTTTGTGAGCCCCCCTTTGAGCCGCTCGACACAATTAGTATGCACCTTTTTAACACTAAAAGCTGCATTCTTAGTCGCTATTACTTCAGCAAGAAGGATTGGAGAAATCCAATCTCTGTCAGTCATAGAACCGTACCTAAAAGTACAAGAGGATAAGATCATCCTAAAGCTGGATCCTTCCTTTATTCCAAAGGTATCTACTGCTTTCCATAGAGAACAAGAAATAATTCTAACTTCCTTTTATCCAGATCCAAAAAACCAACAAGAAGAAAAATTCCATTGCCTGGATGTCAGGCGAACAATTCTTCAGTATCTGGATAGAACCTCCTCCTGGAGACAAGATAAAAATCTATTTGTCCTGTTTGGGGGAAAGAATAGAGGAAAGAAAGCCTCAAAGCTCTCTAGCGAGATGGGTAAAAACCACCATACAAGAAGCCTACAAGTCCCAAGGACTATGTGCCCCACAAGGCATCAGAGCCCATTCAACGAGGGCAGTTTCGGCATCCTGGGCAGAAAGAGAAGACTCTATGGACTATCTGCAGAGCTGCCACTTGGTCAAACCATCATACGTTTTGCAAACATTATAGGCTCGATGTTCTGTCCGATACGCATTTAAGTTTTGGACGGAAAGTCCTTCAATCCGTAGTCCCGCCCTGAGCATTATAATCCGGTATTGCTCCTGTAGTGCTGTCATGAGGGATGTACTGGAAAATATGAATTAGACCTACCGGTAATTGTATTTCCAGGAATCCATCATGACAGCACCCTTACATTCCCTCCCTTATTGAATTCCAATTTGTGCAATTAACATGTCCGTTATTATCCCTAGAAATAAAATAGGGTTGCATCCATCCTGGTGTAGTAATTGAAAAACACTGGTAAGGGGTGGTGGGAGGGGCCTTTTAACCTCTGTCTTCCTGTCCCTACAGAGGTCAATAGGGCAACCTCCTGTAGTGCTGTCATGATGGATTCCTGGAAATACAATTACCGGTAGGTCTAATTTCTATTTTCTAAATCCAGGGGGCAAGAATTCAGGGTTTGATTCTCTGGCTCAAAAAATGGAATTTTCATCTCTGCTATGCCTTTACTCTTTTGCCCCTAATTCCCAGGGTATTGAGGAGGATGTGATTAGGATTGTGCCAGTGCAGACTAAAATGTCATGGTTCTCCCTCAAAAATCCTGTCACTTGTGGACCCTTGTATTCTGCCTCTGTCCGATCTATTATCTCCAGGCCCAGTCTTTCATCCTCCAATTAAATCTTTCATGGACAGAATACATCTAGTGGTCTGGAACCAGCGAGGTTTATGTTAAAATCTAAAGGCCCCTCAGGAAAGGTGATCTGTCGGCTGGCAGAAAACCTGTTGCTTCGAAGACATATAATCGGATCTGGAAGGAATATTCCTCTTGTAATTTAATTGGTGAAGCATTTCACCATTCATGTATCCCCTCCATTCTAAACTTTTTTTTTTTTATTTTAGGTTTTATTTTTTTTTACATAGAAGGGCTTCAGCAAAGTTTTGAGACCTAGTTCCCTATGGTTGGCTTCACACGTTGTGGCCAAATTTGTGCCAATACCTGGGATTGCCCCAAATCACTAGTTTTGCAGATAGACTGCACTTATACAAACTGTTGTGGATGCAGCTCAGTTGTGGAGTCTGGTGTATGATGAGAATGGCAGAACTTCCATTGGTGATGAGATTTCTTGTAGGTACAGATTAAGACTTAGACTTGGAGTTAGTCCCTCCTTGACTTTAAGCCTTAATCAGGCTCTTCTTGAATACTCTATAAAACTCTTGAATGAGCAGAGGTTTAGATCTGTAAACCTTGCGCACAACTGTCAATCTGCTCAGATCCTCCTGCTCTATAACATGCTGCCTACAGGTTAGGACTGCATTTTCAACATGCCAGGTTCACTTTAACGCCTTAACAACCGCCAATACGCCTTTTCACGGCGCTCGGACATATGCCCGGCACAGTTGTCCTGTGCTGGCTAAAGTGGATGTCTGGTGGTCTAGAGACAGTGCAGGTGTCCAGCTAACAGGTGCGATAGATTTCAACATCGATCTCACCCGTTTAACTCCTTATATGCGGCACTCAATAGAGAGCGCCGCATCCTAGTAGTTTTGGATGGAGGGTGCTCCCTCTCACCCAATCGGCACCCTGTAATTGCAATCGCAGGGTGCCAATGGCTTTTATGGCAGTTGGGGGCTTAACAAAGGCCCCCAGGTCTGCCTGTAGTGGATACCTGCTAGGCAATCCCTGAGCCATAATAAAGGTAATAAATTTAAAAAAAATTAAAAACCCACTTTTTCCCTATTAAAATAGTTTAATATGAAAAAAATAAAATAAATGTAAAACATTACACCTGGTATCGCTGCATCCGTAACACCACCTATGAAGTGATTCCATTATTTAACCCGCAGTGAACACCGTAAAAAATGCCAGAACTGTTTTCTGTTCATCCTAACTTAAAAAAAAGTGGTCAAAATGTCACATGTACTCCAAAATGGTACCAATAAAAACTAGAAGTCGTCCTGCAAAAAATAAGCCCTCATACAGCTGCATCAGCGTAAAAATAAAACCATTATTTCTCTTTAAAAACAATTTCAAATTCTTTGTGTTGCCATGTTTTCTGTGTAAAAGTAGTAGAACCTACAAAATCTCCATAAATTTGGTATCGCCGCAATCGTAATGAGCCACTGAATCAAGTGATTTATACCATACCGTAAACAGCGTAAATCGAAGACTCCAAAAAGTGGCCAAATTTGTTTGTTTTTTTTCCATTACTCCCCAAAAAAATAAAAGTTAATCAATAAATTGGATGTACCCCAAAATGGTGCTATTGGAAAATACAACTTCTCCTGCAAAAAACAAGACCTTATACAGCTATGTCAACGCAAAAATAAAAAAAGCTATAGTTCTTGGAATGCGACGATGGAAAAACGCAAAAAATAGCTTGGTCATTAAGAGGTTAGAGATTAAATTTTTCTCTGATTGTACTCAAATTCAACCAAACATTCCATCCGAAAGTAGTGATGGATTTTCACACTGGAGAAGGTTCTTTGCTGCCTTTTGTGACCAGCCTAAAATACAGCACCTATTACGTCAAGTTTGTGGAAGGTTCTATCATCTGGCCTCTGCAAAACATGTAGAAAGTCAGTCTTTGCTTCCAATTTCAAGGAGCAAGGAAAGGTTTAAAAGCATTGTAAGGATGTAGGTGGTTCAAAATGGCTATTTGTGTGGCCAATAAATTTTTGGGGAAAGCCTCCTTAAAAAAATTATACTCTAAAGGCAATATCCACGTCCTGGGTGGAGAAAATGTGCGTCTCTAATGGCCAAATATGCCAAGCTACAACTTGGTCAAAGCCTCACTTTTGTAAAACTTTAATTAACCCCTTCAGGACTGAGCCTGTTTGGGCCTTGTGGACGGCAGCAGATTATTTTCAAATCGGACATGTCACTGTGGTAATAACTTGGGAATGCTTTTACCCATCCAAGCGATTCTGAGATTGTTTTCTCGTGACTGTACATTGTTAGTGGAAAAATTTGATCAATCAGTTCCGTATTTGTGAAAAACACCAAATTTGAGAGAATAAAATAGTCACTAGTCAAAATAGTCACTAGTTAACATTTCCCATAAGTCTACTTTATGATGTTTTTGAACATCCTTTTATTTTTCTAGGACGTTACAAGACTTAGAACTTTAGCAGCAATTTCTCACATTTTCAAGAATTTACAAAACCTATTTTTATAGGTACCAGTTCAGTTCTGAAGTGGCTTTGAGGGCCTTCTATATTAGAAACCCCCATAAGTCACCATTTTAAAAACTGCACCCCTCACTTTTCAAAACCGCATTTAGAAAGTGTCTTAACCCTTTAGGTGTTTCACAGGAATTAATGCAAAGTGGAGGGGAAATGTACAAATTTCTTTTTTTTTTTTTGTCATGCATTTTAATTTAAAAAATTTCTGTAACCTAAGGTTTTACCAGAGAAACGCAACTCCATATTTATTGCCCAGATTCTGCAGTTTTTAGGAATATCCCACATGTGTCTCGTGCGGTAATGGACTGAAGCACCGGCCTCAGAAGCAAAGGAGCACCTAGATTATTTTGGGGCCTCCTTTTTATTAGAATATATTTTAGGCACCATGTCAGGTTTGAAGAGGTCTTGTGGGGCCCAAATACTGGAAACACCTCCAAAAAGACACCATTTGGCAAACTACACCCCTCAAGGAATTTATCAAGGGGTATAGAGCATTTTAACCCCACAGGTTTTGGTTTTTTTTGCAGAATTTAGTGGAGTTTGTCCGTAAAAATCTAAATTTTAGAAATTATCCTTACAAGGAATAAAGAAAAAACACCCCAAGATTTGTAAAGCAATTTCTCCTGATTACGGCGATACCCCACATGGGGTAATAAACAGCTGCTTGGATACAGGGCTCAGAAGCAAAGGAGCGCTATTTGGCTTTTGGAGCAGAAGTTTGCTCAATTGGTTTTTGGGTGTCATGTCGCATTTGCAATGCCCCTGTGGGACCAAATCAGTGGACATTTCCCCCCCCCCCTACCCAGAAGTGACCCTATATTGGAAACTACAGCCCTAAAAATAATTTATCTAGGGGTATAGTGAGCATTTTGAGCCAAAAACGTTTTATGATGAATTTAGTGTAATTAGGCCGTCAACTTCCTATTTGTATTTTTATTTTATTTTTTACAGCGTTCACCGTGCGCTATAAATGACATATTTAATTCTGCGGGTCTATGCGATTACAGCAATACCATATGTATATAGGTTTATTATATTTTATGCTGTTTGCACGATAAAAATCATGGTTTTAAAAAAAGAATTTTGTTTGTCACCATATTCGAAGAGCCACAACTTTTTTTCTTTTTTTTCCCATCAAGAAAGTTGTGAGGGTTTGATCCGACCCGATGGTTTCCCCCTGTACTATGGCTGCAGGTAGCAGCCTGTACTGGGAGATGCCGGGCTGCGGGGAGCGCCTGTCTGATCTGTTAGGAGCACACGTAGATTAACAGGCTGCAGGCGCAGGGACCAGTGCTGCAGCCTGTTAATCTATGTGGGGTGGTCGGGACGGGGGTAATGCAAAAACGAAACAGGATTTGACTTGAAGGAAAGTCCTTAACCCCTTCAGGACCCAGGCATTTTTTGGGATTCATTTATTTCCGCCCAACCTTTATAATGACACAAGTTATAGCTCTTTAGCTGTATGAGGGCTTGTTTTGTTTTTTTGCAGGACCAGTTGTAGCTTTTAACAGTACAATATAATGTATTGCGAAACTGGAAAACTTCTTTGTAGGGTGGAATAGAAAGAAAAACGAATTCCTCTATCTCTAGAGGGGGTTTTCACTTTATGGTTTTCACCATACAGTAAAAATGGCATGGTAAATTTATTCTACCAGTCAGTCCGATTATGGCGATGCCAAATTTATAGTTTTGTTTTTTTTTACTAGTTTTACAAGGAAGAAACTAATTGTTAAAAATAAAATTAGTTTTGTCTCCATCTGAGAGCCATAACTTATTATTCCCCCCCATTAATTGAGCAGTATGAGGGCTTATTTTTTGCGGGGCAAGCTGTAGTTTCCATATTGGGCTACATGAGCATTTTTTTTTTTTTTTTTTTTGTGAGATGAATTGACCAAAAAACTCCCAACTGGTGTTTTTTAATATTATTTTTAGGGCATATACCATGTGCATGAAATAATGCTATAGTGTAATAGTTCAGACTTTTACAGACTCAGCCATAGCATTTTTGTAGTATTTATTTATTTTTTGTTTAGGGCCTATCAGGTTGTCAGGTCGTCTTGCGCTTCCTGGGGGGAGGTGATCTCATGGTTAAAGGGGTTGCCCGAGATACCATCATATTTTCAAAAACCCCTTTAATGCATGGAATTTATAAATGTAAATACATTTGTAATATACTTTTTCCAAAGTGGCCCCGTTTTCAGATCCTGCTGTGGGTAACGTTACTGGTGATGTCACTCTCTGCACTGGCTCTGCCGCTTTGTTGATCTTGAATTCTTTGCCGGGTATACAACATGTCACTTGTGACGTGGTGTATATCGGCTTGTTCTGTTGTAACGCGCATGCACGGCCCCTGCTGTTCTCTCTAACAGCAGGGACCGCGAGAACAGCGCATTACGGGCTGTGAAGCAGAACAAGCCGATATACACCACGTGACAAGTAATGTGTCGTATACCCGGCAAAGAATTCAAGATCAACAAAGCGGTAGAGCCTGTGCAGAGACGTCACCAGTCAAGTTCCCCACGGCAGGATCTGGAAACAGGGCCACTTTAGAAATGTAAATACACTTGTAATATACATTTTCCAAATTCCATGCATTAAAGGGGTTTTTGAAAATATGATGGTATCTTGGACAACCGGTTTAAGTTGCTGTCATGGAGGGTTTTATGACAAATTACTAGTAAGACTGATCATTTTCCTATAACTTTTCAAGGACTAGTCCGTGTTGTCTTGGATGTAACTTCTGGTACTGGATCTCAAAGAATTGAAAGGCAGTGTAAATTTATTAACACTTTGTTTCTGCACGGTGTTAAGTTAGTAGTTACCGAGCTTATAGGCTAATGAGATTTGTTATCCTTTTTATCAACAGTTGCAAAGAACGGTGATGTTTGTATATCCATTCTCCATGAACCCGGTGAAGATAAATTTGGCTATGAGAAACCTGAAGAACGCTGGCTACCCATTCACACTGTGGAGACCATAATGATCAGTGTTATTTCTATGCTTGCTGACCCAAACAGTGACTCTCCAGCCAATGTAGATGCAGCAGTGAGTAGCAATCTTATCTTAACCCTTGTTGAATTTTTAGGCATACAGAAATTTCCATTGTATGAACCCTCACTTTACCCCCTCACCCATGACAGCACCTCTATAGAGACCTCCCATCTGCAGGACAGAACCTGAGCAGATAAAACTGTACAAACCTCTCCATCCATATCCGTTCCTCCGGAGGGCTTGCCTGTAGAGGACGGAGTCCCAGAAACATTGACACTCTTCGGAGTTGCAGTTCCACCTAGAACGTTCCTTCTATTCTAGGTTACTGGAAGCCTAATTTAAGATCCGCCTACAGCAGGCCTCCCTCATCCTGGGTGTCACTTCCCTCTCTGCAAGTGGTGGCTTGTGGCTTGGATCGGAAGGGCTTGTCCACAAGTAACTGAATTCCTGCGTATTTTCCATCCAGAATTGCGGACAGAAAATATGCAGCATAATACAGTAGCAGCAAAGTGGGTGAGATTTAACAAATGTCATCCACATTCTGAGGAAAAATTCCATCCAGAAACTCTCCTGCGGTGCGTAATCTTAATTCTGCAGCATGTCCATTATTGCTGTGGAATGTGGACTGATTTCTTGTTTTTCCCCATAGAAATCAATGAGGCACAACAATTCTGCAGCAAACTACAATGTACTGCAGAACTTCTTACAGGGGGTGGAAATTACATCACAGGAAGAAATATTGGTAAACAAAAATAGGGTGGGCACGGCAATATATGTAAAAGAGTGCTTGGAGTGCTGACTCAACAAATGTATAACATTTACACACAGAGGAAAGACCAATGCTACTAGTCACACATCCAAAACAATTTGTTACTTTATTTCAATATACATGGAAAAAGTGCAAATAATGAGCACAGCGGTACTCAAAAGGGAAAACTTCTAAAAACAATTAAAATTGAAGAAAAAAACACCTCCCCCTGACCTGAATAAACTTCAAAGGGACCCCCACTATTGCCCTATTAGCATTTAAATAGGAGAAATGTCACTTAAAAGAGGACACCCAGAAAACTTTTTTTTTTTTTCCCCCATAAAAAATGGTTTTATTTACTGAAGTGCAAAAAACACACATATATGGTATTGCTGGGGTCTTCACTACCCAAGTAATAAAGTTGAACTCATTTAAAGCGTAGCTAAACTTTCACAAAAAAAAAATATTTAAACTGCTATGTCCCTCTATGGGAATACATTACTCCTAGCAATTTTTTTCACTTCAAAGTACCTTTTTTTCAGCTTTTTTTTTCTTGTGAAACAGTCCATCTATTTTCTCACACTTCCTGATTCTGGCCAGTTGCTAGGGGCGTGTCTTACTGTGTGCGATGTTACGATCTGTCTATCTTTCATGGGCAGTGAACTGAGGTGACCATTACAATACTGTGAGCATGCACTGAGCTATGCACCACACATTATATATAGAGATGTGAATATCTCTGCACACTCCAGAGGAAAGCAATCAGAGGTCTTCTTCACTTTCCCTGGCAAGTGCAGGGAGGATAAGACAGGACGGCAGGGTGATTGGGGGGACGGACGGAGCAGTCCTAGTCTTATCTGATGCTAATTAGCAGCTCAGATTAGTGTCCTGAGACGGCGCGAATCAGAGACTAGTGCACACAGTCTCTTCCATGAATTGTATAGTACATAGAGGCAGACCTTCCTGACGTCACGTTGGGGACATGCACATCTGACGTCAGGATGGGGTCACCACCCACCTGTACTCGCAGGCCGCAGAATTCGTACACCGATACATTCAAACAATGTATGGATTTCTGCTACAGAAATACAAGAAATAAAATGTGGTAGAAGTGTCAGTGGCCATTTAAAACACATATAACACAAAAAGGAGCCCAAATTCATTAACCAAATATATTTATATTACACATGCTGCTAGAAAATAAAAAGTTGATCGAATGTTTAGTTGCGCTTTAATTATACTTCCGGGTGAACTCAGTACAAAAAACAAACAGCAAATTCTTTATTCCCCCCCCCCCCCCCCCCCCCCCCAACAACAATATTTAAGTTAATCAAGAAGTCCCATGTACCCCAAAATGATACCAATAAAAACTACATCTCCCACAAAAAAGTACTCCATTTGGCAACATCGACCTACAAAATAAGTTATGGCTCTTGAAAATCAGTAATGCACAAATAATTTGTTAGTGTTTTTTAATTGTGCAAGAGTAGTAAAACAAAAAACTATGCATACTTGGTATTGCCGTAATCTTACGGACCTATAGAATAAAGTTAACATGTTTACACCGCATAGTAAACGGCATAAATTTGAAACTTGAAAAACAATGCGGAAATAGCTGGGGTTTTTTCAACTCCTTCCCTAAAAAAATTTATAAAAGATAAGCACTATAATATACACCCAAATATTGTGCAATTGAAAAATACAACTCGTTCCACAAAAACAGCCCTTATATGGTTATATAAACATAAAAATAAAAAAGTTATGACTTGGGATGTGGGGAGGAAAAAAAAAAAGAATGCTTGGTCCTTAATGAGGCTCTGTCACCACGTTATAAGTGGCCTATCTCCTATATAAGGAGATCGGCGCTGTAATGTAGGTGACAGTAATGCTTTTTATTTTACCACGTTATGAGTGATTTTAGCTTTATGCTAATGCATTTCTAAATGCCCAACTGGGCATGGTTTTTACTTTAGACCAAGTGGGCGTTGTACAGAGGAGTGTATGACGCTGACCAATCGGCGTCATGCAGTTCTCATTCATTTAGTCAGCGCATAGTGACGCTGCGTTGTTCGCTATGTGCTCTCATACTGACACATTAACGTTACGGATGTGTTGAGACAGTGAATAGACATTCCTTCCAGTCAGGACGCAATGTCTTTTCACAATCCCTGCACTTCGTTAACGTTTCTGTGGTACTTACAGCAGAGCAAGCGTAATCTCGCGAGATCACTCTGTAAATGACAGGTTACAGCGAGATTACGCTTTGCTCTGCTGTAAATACCACAAACGTTACCGAAGTGTCGGATTGTGAAAAGACATCCCATCCTGGCTGGGAGGCTTGTCCTATTCACGGTCTAAACACGTCAGTAACGTTAATGTGTCAGTAGAAGACAGCACATAGTCAATAACGTAGTGTCACTATGCGCTGCCTAAATGAATGGAGAGAAGTACATGATGCTGATTGGTCAGCGTCATACACTCCTCTGTACAACGCCCATTTGGGCATTAAGAAACTAATTGGCATAAAGCTAAAATCGCTCCTAATGTGGTAAAAATAGATAGTTTGTTTAAATAAAACACTGCTGTCACCTACATTATAGCGCCAATCTCCTTATGTAGGAAATGGGGCACTTATAATGTGGTGACAGTCTCTAAGGCCGAAATAGACCTGGTCCTTAAAGAGGCTGTCGCCACATTAGTGCCCTATCTTGTACATTATGTGATCGGTGCTGTAATGTAGATTACAGCAGTAGTTTTTTTTATTTAGAAAAACAATCCTTTTTGACAGTTATGACATATATTAGCTTTATGCTAATGACCTTAATGGATAAATGGGCGTGTTTTACTTTTTGACAAAGTGGGCGTTGTGGAGAGAAGTGCATGACTCTGACCAATCATACACTTCTCTCCATTCATTTACACAGCACATAGTGATCTAGTTAGATCATGATGTACGGTCCCTCGCATATTAACGTTACTGAAGTGTCCTGACAGTGAATAGACATCACTACCAGCCAGGACGTGATGTCTATTCAGAATCCTGACACTTCGGTAACGTTTGTGTGAGATTTATCGCAAGGCAAGCGTAATCTTGCGAGATTACGCTGTAAACTGTCATTTAAAACGAGATTACGCTTGCTGATAGGGGATATATGTGTGATCACTGAGGGACTGACCGCTGGGATCCCCAGCGATAAGGAGAATGGGGGACCGAAAGTCACCCAGAGCGCAACATGAGAAGCTTGGACTTCTGGGTTCTGTGTCTGGCTTGTGTTCGGCAGCTCCATAGAAATGAATGGGATTCTTCTGCGCATGTGTGACCGGCTCTCCATTCACTTCTGTGGCGCTGCCGAACAAATAAGCCAGACACAGAACCCGGACGTCCAAGCTTCTCATGTAGTACTCTGGGTGACTTTCGTTCCCCCATTCTCCTGATCGCTGGGGGTCCCAGTGGTCGGACCCCAGCAATCACGTGTCCCCTATCTTGTGGATAGGGGATACATGTGTTTCATGGCACAACCAATTTAAGCTAACAATCAGTTTGACCTACACCAGTCAGGGTCTGTCACCACATGTTTGGGCCCCAATCCACAATGGCAGTATCCACCTCTTGGGCAGAAAGAGCGAATGCTTTGAGCAGATTTGTAAGGCAGCCACTTGGGGCTCCCCTCACACCTTCCTCGGGCACTACCGCTTACAGCTCTATCTGACTTGGCCTTTGCAGGGAAGCGTTCTTGGGGTTGTAGTCCCACCCTAATATTAGTACTGTGGCTTGTCTCTAGGGTGCTGTCATGGGTGCCGGTAAGAGTAATCACGGTTTAACCCCCTCAATCATTTTGCCCTAGCCAATGACCGCAAAAGTACTGGTTATTTTAAGTGGAGTGAAGGGTGGCTGCTTCCAGTGGTTGGCAGCTGCAGATGTGCGCTGCAAGCTAAACACTGGCACAATATCACTGCCATGTGGCACTTTCAGTGGATCAGATTTCCTGTTAACTTCTTTTGTTAGGCTGTGTTCAGTCTACATATGTATGTACACAGTGTATTCCAAGTGTATAATGGGATGGATCCAAAAACTGTCCTTTTGGCTCGTCATGTCTTGGTGTACCTATATTCTCCTCCCTTTGTTTTTGTTGGTGGGATAAAAAAATACTGATGGTGTAAAGTGTTTTAGAATGGCAGTCTATGGGCACTATATGCACCTGTCTGGCATACTGTTGCCTACATCAGGGTTATTTTATAATATATGAGTTGTTTTTTCTTCATCTTTGTCTTTTAACAGAAAGAATGGCGGGAAGATCCAAATGGTGAATTCAAAAGAAAAGTTGCCCGCTGTGTTCGAAAAAGTCAAGAAATGGCATTTGAATGAGCTGGTAACTTATTATTTTTTTTATATCTTGTAATTTGGGTTAGTTTGCTACTATAGACCACTTTTAATACACATTCTTGAGTAGAAGAGGTTATTTCCTAACTGCTGCCCACCTCATGAATTGCCACCACCCTGGCAGCATTTGGATACACTGGGGTTAACAATTTATGTTCTAAGCGGTCTGTATGGAAACTGTCATACACCCCCACCCCATAACTTTATTTCTCCTCTAGAATGCTACCTGAACTTGTCCACCTATGTGATAAACCTGCATGCAACTTCAATAAATCCAACCAACTTCTGGCATGTAATTTATTTCCTTTTAATTGCAGTGAAGTACGAGCCATCTGAAGAGCAATAGCATTCACAGGCAGGCGCAGAATTTTGCTGCGAGCGTGTGGCGTTTCACTGACCTCTGTTTTTACCCTCAGTGGGCGGTTTACTTACTGGTTTATTTTATAAATTATATGATAGACTTCACATTTTTAACTGCAAAACCTGCAGATTGGTTTTCAATCCCACCAGGAATTCCTTATTTATTCAAATATATATTTTTGCATATGTCTTTATTGTTTTCTTTAATAAAGCTGAAGTGGCTTCCTTTACAGCACTAGTATTTGCATTGTGAAGGGGCTATTGGAGTGACACAATGCCATTATTTCACAATTGGTTATAGGAAACCTTGCCAAAACAATAGGCTCTAAATGCCTATTGCCCATAGCTAGTCTTGTGGCCATAGCAAATCACCTCACAATATGCTGCTTGGCTTCGAACATCAGCCAGACGTGTAATCCTAGTTATACACGCTGGCTTTTTGCTACAGTATATGGATTGTTGGATGTTGCAACTCTTACATAGAACCAGGAAGATTCATGGACCGCACTTGGACCTCTTGATAGACTAGACACTTTAAATCCTTTTTTTTTTTTTTTTTTTTCTTTCTAATTTTTTTTTTTATATTAACCTTATGCTGTATAGTGTCCTTTTTGTGTAATTTGTTGTTTTGTGAAACAAATTTGGTTACAGAATTAAACTATTTTTGAGATGTTTTTTGCTAACTGTTTTCTTATATTTTGTCTTCACAGTATACTTTAATAATGTACTTTTAACAGGCTGTCCACAATCAAATTTTTACGTGCCCTGACTATTTCATTTAGCTTTTCATTCAAAGTAGAATGAATGTCTGTCTGTGCTGGGCATCCATGACACTTCTGTGCTTAGGTTAAGCTTTTAATTGGACATTTCCATACATTTACTATGACAGGTCTCCCTTAAAGGGAACCTGTCACCAGCATTTCACCGATTAAACCAGCAATACCTGGTGGTGGTGGGGGAAAAATCATTCCTATATAACCTATAATTGTCTTCTTAGTCGGCTCTGTAGCTTTAGTATTCCGTTTTTTAGTGTTCCCACACCGTATGCTAATGAGCAGAAAAGAGTCAGATCTTCATTTGATAAGAGATATCTTCATTCCTCAAGTCTTTCCGAGTTTACCCCGCCTCCTTACTTTTGATTGACAGCTCCTCGCCTTCCCCCAGCACACAAAATCCCGCGCTTGTGCATTGATGTCCTCTTCTGGTATGTGCGCACAAACTGACACCGGATTATTACGATAAAAGGCGCAAAATGTTTGCAGGCCGTTATTTACAGTCGGAATAGGAGTTTAGGAGCGGGGATAACGGCAATGAACTTTTTATAGCAGCGGCCAGTGAGTGATAAGTAAAGTTCAATAGGTGAAATGCTGATGACAGGTTCCCTTTAAAGTAAATGTCCACTTTTTTTTTTTTTTTCTTGACCTGTTTAGGTCACATTCCGGGAGGATTGACTCTCCATCTGACTGCCCATAGACTATAAACATCAAGGTGGTCAACACTTATCTCAGCAAGGATGTTTTTAAAATGGCCTCATGCACACGAATGTATTTTTGTCCTGTAAATACGGGTCCCTGGTCACACGTATTCGACCCGTATTGCACCAGTATTTACGGACCCGTGCCCATAAATACGGGTCCGGTGTCACCAGTATTCTACCCGTATTTACAGGCATGTTTTCGCTGCAAAATTGCACTGCAGTAATCGGCAGCACCTTCTCTATCAGTGCAGGAGAGAGAAGGGACAGCCCTTTCCACAGAAAGTAAAAAATTCATACTTACCCGACTGTCTTGGTGACGCGGCCCTCTCGACATCCAGTCCGACCTCCCTGGATGATGCGGCAGTCCATGTGACTGCTGCAGCCTGTGATTGGCTGCAGCGGTCACATGGGCTGAAACGTCGTCCTGTGAGGCCGGACTGGATGAAGAAGCAGGGAGTTCTGGGTAAGTATGAACGCCAATTTTTTTTTTTTTTATACACAGGTTGATTTATATTGTGATCGGTAGTCACTGTTCTGGGTGCTGAAAGAGTTACTGCCGATCGTCTAACTCTTTCAGCACCCTGGACAGTGACTATCCCCTGACGTCGCCTAGCAACGCTCCCGTAATTACGGGTGCACACACATGGTCACCTGTAATTACGGGAGCCCCATAGACTTCTATGGGCCTGCCCGTGCCGTTATTACGGCCTCAAATAGGACATGGTCTATATTTTTAAGGGCATGGACACCTTCCTGTAAGCATACTGGGAGGTACCCGTGGCCAATAGAAGTCTATGGGCCCGTAATTACGGGCATTTTTACGTTCGTGTGCATGGGGCCTTGGAGTCTAATATACCCCTTATGTTACACTATCAAAGCCCTATATGTTTCTTAATAACAAGACCAAATAAACCCTGGTTGGCATAGGAATAGATCAATAATTTGCTATGAAATTGGCACATGGACAAAACACAAATATCACTATTAAGATATATTAAATTAATTGTTACATCTTAAAGCTTTGGAGATGAGAAAATGTAACTTCAACACCATTTTTAGTGTGTTCAGCCTTTGAATGCAATTTCTTGAATGGTATTCTACAATAAAAGTTAAGACACTTTATATTTCATATAGGCCTAAAAAAGACACTCAAAAGGTTGATATAGACTATAAAAACTTGTGAAAATTGCCAGGATCATTTCGTAGTTGACCTAGGAAACTTTTAGTCCCATAACTATTTTAACGTTGTTGATGGGTAGACAGGTTTCTAGTCTGACCAGAGGAATTGTTTGACACTAGCAAAGTGTTATGGGTGTACAGAAGTAGAGTAGCAAAACCAATCCTATATTCCCTGATGCATGTAAAAGATAAAATAGGTTCTCCTACACTGAAGTCAGAGGGGGCACACCACCCCTGCAATCTCAATACTAGCAACTGCCTATCTGCTACCAAGGTCCAGTCTCCTCAACACAGCACCACAATGTTTGAATTACAGGTTGTTTTTATCCTCCCCTTAATAAAAAAATAGGACATCATCCCTTTGGACCTAAGCAAGTATTGAGTATATGTAGTCTTGATCACCTTAACCCCTAGCCGCACCACTCAGTAACTATACGTCATCGTGGGAGGTTACTTCCTGCACGAGGACATATAGTTAGTTAGTCAGTCGTTCCCGGAGCACACTGTTGGCGACAGTGTGCACCGGGAGGTCAGCTGTCTCCGACAGCTGACACTCCACTATTGCCGGCCAGCAGTCCTTTGCTGCTGATTTCAGCAATTAACCACTTAAATGCAGCGATCAGTTGCGTTCGCTGCATTTTAGGGGTTTCTAGCACATCGGCAGACCCCGCTTTGAAATCACGGGGTTTGCTGAGGGATAGCATGACAAACAGGCCAAACTATGGCCTCTGTGTCTGCCATGGACAGAAGCTTATCAGGACCAGCTTCCGGCTTGTCCTGATAGGCTTCCTGTCAGTGATCGGAAGTCACTGTCTCGTTCCCGATGCACGCGGCCGGCAAAGGTGTCTGTCGGGAACTGGGAGATCAGCTGTCCCAAACAGCCAACACTCCAGTGTTGTCGATCAGCAGCTCATCACTGCTGATTTCAGCTATTTGCCACATTTAAGGGGTGATCGATTGCCAAATTTAGGGGGTTTGTAGCACATCGGCAGCCCCCATGCAATCGTGGGGGTTGCCATGCCAACTGGAGGCGAGACAACAGCCTCCAGGTCTGCCATGTATGGGAGCCTGTGAGGACCAGCTGCTATAAATTTGGTATCGTTGCAATCGCAACAACCCGCTGAATAAACTTATTGTCTTTATACCACACGGTAAACGGCGTCATTTAAGATGCAAAAAAAGTGGCAATTGCAGGTTTTTTCTATTCCCCCCCCCCCCCCCCAAAAGTTAAGTTAATCAATCTATGTACCCCGAAATGGTGCAATTAAAATTTACAACTTGTTCTGCAAAAAAACAGAAAGCTATGTCAACACAAAAATAAAGGTTCTAGCTCTTTGAGAATGTAAAAATTTAAAAAAATGGCTTGGTCGTTAAGGTCTAAAATAGGCCGGTCACTAAGGGGTTAACTAGCAACTATTTTGTGTGGTATTACGATCGGTTTTACAGGTATGTAAATTTAGAAAAATGCTATTCACATTTTCTCTTAAATTTGTTTTTTTTACAAATAAGTTGATTTTATCTACAATTTTTTTTTTTTTTTACTAACCAAGTACAATATGTCGAATCTCAATCGCTTGGATAGGTAAAAGCATTCCAAAGTTATTACCACATAAAGGCGACACATGTCAGATTTGAAAAAAAAATCAACTGCGTGCACAAGGCCAAAACAGGCTGTGTCCTAAAGGGGTTAAAGTCTATGTACCTTGTTTTTTTTATTTGAAACCACTTTTCAATTTACTTTTTAAAAAAAAAAAAAAAAAAAAATGGGAACTTTACAGAACAGAAGCATTACCATTTAAAATCAATGGTAACGCAAACAAAAGCTATACTTTCCGTTTGGATTTCTGTTTATCTGTTCCTCTGACGGAATGGATAAACTAAACCAGATGGTGATGTGAAAAGGGCCTAAGATGTGATTGTTAGCTGGGCCATGTGAGTCAGATGTGCAGGGTCCGCTTTCGGAAGTCAATTTAGAACTTGTTACAAATCACAATTTTAAAAAAAAAAAAAAAAATTCCAATAGTATGTACTGTATTTTTCAGAAATCTTGCTAAAGTCCCTGCCTCTTAGGGTATGTTCACACGCAAAATACGTCTGAAATTCAGGAGCGGTTTTCAGGCGAAAACCGCTCCTGAATTTCAGACTCTTTTGCAAGTACTCGCGTTTTTCGCGGCGTCCCTTACGGACGTAATTGGAGCGCTTTTTCATTGGAGTTAATAAAAAAAACTGCTCCAAAGAAGTGACATGCACTTTGACGCGGGCATATTTTTACGCGCCGTCTTTTGACAGCGATGTGTAAAATTTCAACTAGTCTGAAGAGAACATCGTAAAACCCATTGCAAGCAATGGGCAGATGTTTGCAGACGTAATGGAGCCGTCTTTTTAAGCGTAATTCAAGGCGTAAAACGCCTGAATTACGTCTGAAAATAGGTCGTGTACACATACCCTTATAGTCAGCAGTCAAGGGACCCGGTAGCGCCATGCTCCCTGACCGCTTCTTACTTAACCCCCTTCCTGACCTGTGATGTGCTGGCACATCATGGAGTGGGGGAGGGGATGATGTATGCAGCGGGCTCACGCGCTGTACACTGCAGGTGTCCACTTCTGACATGCTGCTCTAACGGCCAGGAACAGCGATGGCGCTGTTCTTGGCCGTTTAACAAGTTAAATGCCGCGGTCAATAGTGACCGTGGCATTTATAATGGTTTTTCCATGAAGGACATTTATGACGACATTCACAGGATATGTATGATATGTCAGATACATGCAGGTCCCACCTCTGTTAGATCTTACCCGGCTTCGCTGGCTGCCGGCCACTTCCATGTTACATGGTCTAGTTACGGAAACCGCGTAACTCACTGAGCTACACAGTTTCTGTAACTCCCATAGAACTAAAAAGTAGTTACAGAAGCAGCGTAGCTCGCATGCTACGCTGCTTCTGTAACTGACATTCACTATTACGGGAGTTACAGAAACAGTGTAGCTCAGTGAGTTATGCTGTTTCTGTGACTCATCCATGTATTGCAGTGTATTGTACCAGCGATCTAATGAACACTGGTTTAAGTCCCCTAGGGGAACTAATAAAATGTGTTTAAAAAAAAAATTGGATAGATTTCCAAGGATGTAAAAAAAAATGTAAGTTCAAAAAAAAAAAAATGCCTTTTCCCATTTTTTTTTTTTAATCTCCCAAGCAATGTAAAAATAAAAAAATTGGTATCGCTGCATCTGTAAAAGTCAAACTATTACAATTTAGCATTATTTGACTCACAGTAAACAGTGTAAAACCAATAAAATGTAAAACCCCAGAATCGTTGTCTTTTGGTCACCATAGCGCTAAAAAGAATGAAATAGTGATAAAAAATAAAAATCCTATGTACCAAAAAAAATATATGGTGCTAATAGAAACTACAGCTCGTTCTGCAAAAACTAAGCCCTCACACTGCTCAAACGATGGAAAAATATAAGTTATGGCTCTCAATGTGGAGAAACTGAACAAATAATTTTTTTTAACCAATAGTCCAGTAGGGCCCAATATCTGGTCATAAACTGCTGCTTGGTACATCAAGGCCCAGAAGGGAAGAACTAGCTTTTTAAAGCCCAAGTTTTGCTGTAAGTGGTTTTGGGGTGCCATGTTGCAAAGCCCCCTAAGGTACTAGTACAGGGGAAACCCCCAAGAAGTGAACCTATTCTGTAATCTACACCCCCTCAAGGAATCAATCGATGCGTATTGAGCATTTTGACGCTATGTGTTTTTCAGAAATTTGTGCAATGGGATGTTGTGGAGTGGAAATGCAAATTTACCATAGATCTGCCATTTCAGCGTCTGATGTGTTGTGCCACTTTGAAAAGACAGTTAACATTGGTTCCTGCTTTTTAGAAACACTCAACACGTGCCCATAATCTTTTGGGCATACAACGGGGCTCAGGAGCGAAAGAGCACTGTGGACATTCAAGGCTAATTTGGTAGCATTGCCCATGATTGTAGAGGCTCTGAGGTGGAATAATATAAGCAACGCCAAAGAAGTGACCCCATTTTAAAAACTACACCCCCTCAAGTCATACATCTAGGGCTGTTGTGAACATTTAAACTCCTACAGGTGTTTTACAGAAATTAGTGCTGAATGGATGTTAGAGTAAAAATTGCAATTTTTCCATGGATATGCCATTTCAGTGCAAAATATGTTGTGCTCGGCTTGTGTCCACTGGAGAAAAACATCTCATTAACCCCTTCCTGACCACCCCATGTAGATTAACGGGCTGTAGCACTGGTCCTTGCGCCTGCAGCCCGTTAATCTACGTGTGCTCCTAACAGAGCACACAGACGCTCCCCGCAGCCCGGCATCTCCCAGTACAGGCTGCTACTTGCAGCCTTAGTACTGGGGGAAAACATCGTGTTGGATCACAGTGGTGATCCGAACCGATTAACCCCTTAATTGCGGCAGTCAATAGTGACCGCCGCATTTAAGTTGTTTTAGCAACATCGGCACCCCGCTATGCGATTGCGGGGGCCGATTGTTGCAGGGGGCGATAGCTATGGCAACCGGAAGCCTAACAAAGGCTTTGGGTCTGCCATCTATTGAAGACGATGAAGTCCTGCCAGAGGCAGGACCTAATATGCCTCCTGTCAGTGTGAAACGGACAGGTATAATACCCTGCAATACATAAGTATTGCAGGGTATTATAACAACGATCCAACAATTGGATCTTCAAGTCCCTAGTAAGACTAAAAAAAAAAACAAAGTAAAAAAAATTTACAAAAGTAAAATGTCAAAATAATAAAATTTAAAAATTGACTTTTTCCCCTTATAAAGTCCTTTTATTATTAGAAAAAAATAAACTATTCATAATTGGTATCGCCGCGTCCTTAACGATAAACATAATGTAATTTATCCCGCACGGTGACCGCCATAAAAAAATTATTTAAAAACTATACTGGAATCGCTATATTTAGTCACTTCAAATCCCAAATAATTTTCATAAATAGAGATCAAAAAGTCACATGTACCCAAAAATTGTACCGATAAAAACTACAGTTTGTTCCACAAACAACAAGCCCTGACACAGCTTTCCTGATAGAAAAATAAAGTTGTGGCTCTTAGAATATGGCGACACAAAAACAAAATAATTTTTTTAAAACCGTGATTTTATCGTGCAAACACCATAAAACATAAAAATCCTATATACAGATGGTATCGCTGTAATCGCATCAACTCACAGAATAAATTAAATATGTCATTTATAGTGCGCGGTGAACGCCGTAAAAAAAAAAAAGAATAAAAAACAATAGACGTTTTGACGGCCTAATTCCACTAAATTCAGCAAAAAACCTAAGGGATCAAAATGCTCACTATACCCCTAGACAAATTCTTTTTAGGGCTGTAGTTTCCCAAATGGGGTCACTTCTGCGGGGTGTCCAATGTTTTGGTCCCTCAGGAGCTTTGCAAATGCGACATGACACCCGAAAACCAATTGAGTAAACTTGATCTCCAAAAGCCAAATAGCGCTCCTTCCCTTCTGAGCCCTGCTGTGCGTCCAAACAGCCGTTTATTACCACATATGGGACATTGCCGTAATCAGGAGAAATTGCTTCACAAATCTTGGGGTGTTTTTTCTTCTTTATTGCTTGTAAAAATGTATAATGTCTAAGTTTTATTGGAAAAAAATGGTCGATTTTCATTTTTACGGACTAATTCCACAAAATTCAGCAAAAAACCTGTGGGGTTAAAATGCTCACTACACCCCTTGATGAATTGCTTGAGGTATGTAGTTTGCCAAATGGTGTCTTTTTGGAGGTGTTTCCACTGTTTTGGCACCACAAAACCTCTTCAAACCTGACATGGTGCCTAAAATATATTCTAATAAAAAGGAGGCCCCAAAATCCACTAGGTGCTGCTTTGGTTCTGAGGCCGGTGGTTCAGTCCATTAACACACTAGGGCCACATGTGGGATATTTCTAAAAACTGCACAATCCGTGTAATAAATATTGTCTTGCGTTTCTCTGGTAAAACCCTTTGTGTTACAGAAAAAAATGGATTTTCCGACAAAAAAAAGAAATGTGTAAATTTCACCTCTACATTGCTTTAATTCCTGTGAAATACCTAAAGGGTTAAGAAACTTTCTAAATGCTGTATTGAATACTTTGAGGGGTGTAGTTTTTAAAATTGGGTGACTTATGGGGGTTTCTATATATAAGGCCCTCAAAGCCACTTCAGAACTGAACTGGTACCTATAAAAATAGGTTTTGGAAATTTGCTTGAAAATTTGAGAAATTGCTGCTAAAGTTCTAAGCCTTGTAACGTCGTAGAAAAATAAAATAATGTTCAAAAAACAATGCAAATATAAAGTAGACATCTGGGATATGTGAAATAGTAACTATTTTGTGTGGTATAACTGTCTGTCTTACAAGCAGATAAATTTAAAATTAGAAAAATCATAATTTTTGCAAATTTTCTTTAAATTTTGGTGTTTTTCACAAATAAGCAATTAATTTATTGACCAAATTTTTCCACTAGCATAAAGTACAATATGTCACGAGAAAACAATCTCAGAATCGCTTAGATAGGCAAAAGCATTCCGGGGTTATTACCACATAAAGTGACATGTCAGATTTGGGAAAAATGGGGCTGGTCCTGAAGGCCAAAATGAGCTCGGTCCTGAAAGGGGTAATAAATAGGTTCGTTCTCCCAAGTACAGTAATACCCCCATATGTGGTCATGATTACTGTTTGGACACACTGCCAGGCTCAGAAGGAACACCAGTTGGCTTTTGGAGTGCAGATTTTGCTTGGCAGTAGTTTTGAATGGGGTTTTACTGGTATTTCAACTTATACTCTGGAAAGCTTACATATGCCCACATTATATCAGTGCATAATAAATAGTGGGATCAAAAAATGCTAATACAAATAATCCATCGATGTGTGGTACGCTATGAAGCACTAATAAACGGTTTACCGTCATATCCCCTTTATGGAACACACTGCACCTTTCTTGCGACCTTCCTGGTGCAAAATGGGCAGTCTTGCTTCCAGCCGAGATGATTACGTTTTGGTGCAGATGTGCTCGGGCCCTGTCCTCACTGGTCTAATATATCTACGCTCCAGTATTGCCTAATATTTGGCTTCTTCAATAGCCCCAAAACATCATCATCTCTGCTGCATCTACAGGGTCCACCTGTGGGGTCTAGCAAATGATGTGGTGTTTCAGTAGAAAAACTTCTGGCTGTATAAATTAACCTGGTCCATAATTTTTCATCATAGCGTTTACATTTTTTTTTTCCATCAACGCAGCTGTATAAGGGCTTTTTATTGTGGGACATTTTGTTTTTCTTAATTTTATGGTATATAATGTATTGCAAAATATTTATTAACTTTATATGGAGTGGGAACAGAAAAAAAAGGCCAGAAATTTCGTAACAGCGTTCTGGGTTTTGTTTCTACGGCATTCATCGTGCGGTATAAAGAACATGTTCATTTTATACTGCGGGTGGATACGATTATGGCAACACCAAGTTTGTATTGTTATGTTTTACTACACTTACACTATAAAAACACAACTTTTTTATTTTTCCGTCGACAGCTGTGTGCGTGCTTGTTTTTTGCGGTTTTTATTAGTACGATTTTGGGGTACATGTGACTTTTTGGTCACGTTATACATAATTGGTATTGCTGTGTCTGTGGAATAGGTGTTTTTTTGGACTTGATAAGGGGAAAAATTAAAGGTTTGTTTTATTACTTGAAACTTTAGTTTTATTTTTCTTTCAACTTTTTTTTAATTTATTTTTTAGTCCCACTAGGGTCCTGAAGATCAGTTTGCTTGTATAATGTGTATTATGCCTGTTAGGCTGCCTGTCAGTGTATAACTCTAAGGGCAGATTCACACGAGCGTTGCGTTTTTGCGCGCGCAAACAACGCGGCGTTTTGCGAGCGCAAAAAACATTTGACAGCTGCGTGTGTCATGCGTGTCTGATGCGCGGCTGCGTGATTTTCGCGCAGCCGGCATCATAGAGATGAGGCTTGTCGACGCCCGTCACTGTCCAAGGTGCTGAAAGAGCTAACTCTTTCAGCACCCTCGACAGTGAATGCCGAACACAACAGCGAAAAACCTGTAAAAAAAAAAGATAAAGTTCCTACTTACCGAGAACTTCCCGGCCGTTGCCTTGGTGACGCGTCCTTGGTGACGCGCCTCTCTTGACATCGGGCCCCACCTCCCTGGATGACGCGGCAGTCCAAGTGACCGCTGCAGCCTGTGATTGGCTGCAGCCTGTGCTTGGCCTGTGATTGGCCTGTGATTGGCTGGAGCTGTCACTTGAACTGAAGTGTCATCCCGGGAGGTCGGACTGCAGGAAGGAGACAGGAGTAATCGGTAAGTTAGAACTTCGTTTTTTTTTTTACAGGTTCATGTATTTTGGGATCGCAAGTCACTGTCCATGGTGCTGAAACAGTTTAACTCTTTCAGCACCATGCACAGTGAATCTCTCCCGACGTCGCGGACCGGAAATTTTTTTGCCGGGTTCGGCCAAAACGAGTTTGGCCGAACCCGGTGAAGTTTGCCTCGGTTGTCGGGGTTCGCTCCTCGCAAAGACACTCCGTTTGGATGCTTGGAAACAGAAAAGCACGTGGTGCTTTTCTGTTTTCATTCATCCTTTTCACTGCTGTTGCGCGAATCACGCTCGTCCCACGGAAGTGCTTCCGTGTGGTGCGCGTGATTTTCACGCACCCATTGACTTCAATGGGTGCGTGATGCACGAAATACGCAGAGTTATTGAACCTGTCGCGCTTTTTGCGCAGCAGACAAACGCTGCGCAAAAAGCACGGACTGTCTGTACTGCCCCATAGACTTGTATTGGTCCATGCGTGCCGCGTGAAAACCACGCGGCCCGCACGGACCGAATACACGCTCGTGTGAATCCCCCCTAAGGGTATGTTCACACGGCAACACCAATTACATCTGAAATTGCGGAGCTGTTTTCAGGCGAAAATAGCTCCAGAATTTCAGACGTTTTGACAGGTGCACGCGTTTTTCGCGGCTTTTACGGACGTAATTGGAGCTGGTTTTCATTGGAGTCAAAGAAAAACGGCCCCAATTACGTCCCAAGAAGTGACATGCACTTCTTTGAGGCGGGTGTCTTTACGTGCCGTCTTTTGACAGCGGCGCATAAAAAAAAAAGCCTGTCTGCACAGAACACCATAAGATCCATTGAATTCAATGGGCAGATGTTTGCAGACAGTTTGGAGCAGTTTTTTTAGTCCGTAATTCGAGGCGTAAAATGCCTGAATTACGTCCGTAAATAGGGCGTGTGAACATACCCTTAGGACCTCATACATCGCAGACCAGGAGGCCATTGTTAGGCCTGCCATAGCAACCCATCAGCACTCCATGATCGTATAGTGGGGGGGCCACTGGGATACAGTGGGATACAGTGGGATCCACCTCCCTCTGTTAACCACTTAAGATGTCACTATTCATGGGATGGGAAGGGGATAACTTTACTTTGTAAGTTCTTGTTTTGTGGAGGACTACTATTTGATTTACCGCCCCACCCAATTAATGCTTGGATTGGTGTGCATGTTTATTTTAAGAGAGAAAATGGGGCAGCTTATCCCCTGGGGAAAACAAAAAAAAATCATATGTTGAAATCCAATATGCCTGATCCTGGTTTTCTGCCAATGGCAGACATTGGGCAACAGTTGAGATGCACCCATTGCATGTTTAGATCGCCAGCTAATAGTTCTCGTACTATGGCAATCACATCTTAGCAGGATGGGTGCATTCCTACTTCTCACCTCTTTACTCCTCCCAAAACCTTTAAAAATGAGATTTATCGTTAGGCTATATTCACACGCTAAAGTAAAAACAGCTGTAAAATACGGAGCTGTTTTCAAGGGAAAACCGCCTCTGATTTTCAGCCATTTTTAAAGCATCAAATGTTTTTTGATGTGTTTTTTTATTGACACAATGAGAAACTGCTCCAAAATCGGCTTAAGAAGTGACATGCTACCTCTTACGGGGTGGTTTTTTACGTGCCGGTGTTTCAAACTACCGCGTTAAGAAACACCCCATCTAAACGAAACGCAGTATTTCCGATTGAACTCAATGAGCAGATGTTTGTAGGCGTTCAGCTTCCCTTTTTTCAGGCGTTTACGCCCTGAAAACACTGCGAGTGAACATACCCTTACTATATCCTAAAGCTGAATTAGCACAGAACTATTTTTGCTGCACATGGCTGTTCCCTCTATAGAAGGTATTAAGTCACTCCTCCTCGGACACTGACTACTGCTTTCTGTAGGTGGAGAGAGAAGGGCTAGAGCCTGGTACCTAATCCAAGTGAATACCTTGCACTTGAGGGGAGTGTTTGGCATCTTTGGCACCCTTGCCTTTTAGGTGCTTGAAGGGTAGTTTAGCTCCACCACTTCTTCCCCTGGTACACACCCTACTGTGCACTATGACCTTCATTGATCAGCTCTGTGTAGGTTCAGGCACACGCTGCCATTTATTTATATGCCTACCACTTGAGCTGTCGAAACTTTACCGTTTCTCGTGATAGCAGGCAAAAAATTGTATTCTATCCCACAGGTCATCCATTAGCTGAAAGGAGGATATAAGCTCCTACCTCAGTAGTCCCTCCACTTGCTGGTGCTGTACACCACCATATTGGATATTTTTTGGTATGTAGTCCAATAGATTACTTCTCACCTGACAGCAGTTTTGTTTAAATTCTGTTTTCTTTACATGATAATGGGGCAGCCATCTTGCCTTTACAGCAACGACATGAACCTAATAATTTACTTCTATGGAAGAGAGTTCTGAGCATGCTCTGTCACCTATGCAGGGAGGGGAGGGGGGGTGGTAATTCTTTCCTCGTCTATATGTCTTCTTTCCCCCCTATCTTTACTCTGCCCTTTCATTCCCATCACACATACTCTTCCCATCTTCACATTATATTTTTTTCCTCCCCTCTCTAGAAGTCCTCTTCCCAGGAGCTTGTCATTCCCCGTTGTCCCTCCTTCACAAGTCCCCAGCCCCCCCTTATTTGAAAGCTCCTGTTTGAGATGGGTGCGCAGAATACCTCTGAGATTTACCTTTTCTATTTGCCTACGGGTCGTCTGATGACCTAATTGCATGATGTCACACTAGTTGTGACACCCTACTCCAATGTAAACATGTCATATTTAGTCCTATTCAGTTAGCCTATGGAGGCATTACACAGGTGTAATCCATGGGCTATACTATTCACAAGACAAGGGTCTACTGCACTAGTACTAGAAACGTACGTGAGCAGTATTTCAATCTCATGTACAGTATAAAGTTCCCTATTCTATAAATTTATGAAATTAAAAATAGAATAAGTTCTTAGTTGAAATCCTAGTTTGGAAGCATGCAGCATGTTATTTTTTTTTAAGATTGCATTTCCACTGCATTTGCCTTTAGCTTTTTTTAAAACAAAATTATATTTCCACTACTAAAACTATAACAAGCCATTGTTAGGGTAGATATACACTATTTATTGGTATACAGGAGAGGCTGTGCATGGTAAATCATTGTTCCAACCAGTGGGGATCCAGTAAAAGCAGAAAGCCACCAAACATTAATCAAGAAATGATTCTCACTTTTATTAAGCGCCAGCTTAACACTGAACATTCTCCTAAATGCCAGAGTTTACTTTTTTTTGGGCTTCAACTGTTCGTATTACAACAGAGTATAAAACAATAGCACAAAATCAAAACCAAATAATTTCAATTTTCTTCTGATTCTTTCCTTATTGCCCAGGAGCAGACAGAGATTTGTTCATGAACTGTTTCTTTGCAAAGCACATCCACCACTAAAGAGAGAAAAGGATTGCAATTAAAAAAAAAACAAAAAAAAAAAAAACACAGGATAATGTTCTTATATATTAGAGCAGTGGTCCCCAACCTTTTGCACTTTCATATATGACAGATGGTGTTGAGCCATACTAAATAATAAAGGTAAAGAATCTTATATGGCCTAGTGATATGGATTTTACCCTAGTTTTAACTGCCAGTAATATGGTTTTGGCCCTCGTTAGTTCTAATAATGCTATGACATGCCTTGTGCCACTAGTGCACATAAGTTTCTAGAGTTGCCAACAGTTGTTAAGCCACATGCAGGGGTTCAAAGAGACCCATGTGGCTCTTGAGCCACTGGTTGGGGGAACACTGCATTAGAGAAGTGCTGAAGCTCTTCATTAACCCCTTCCCCCTGCTGGCATTCTGGGCCCTAATGTCCAAGCCATTTTTTACATTTTTCCATTGTCACATTCGAAGAGCTGTAACTTTTTTATTTTTGCGTCGGCATAGCTGTATAAGGTCTTGTTTTTTGCGGGACGACTTGCAGTTTTTATTGGTACCATTTGAGAGTAGATGCGACTTTTTGATCACTTTCTATCACATTTTTTTTAAGTCAGGATTAACAGAAAACAGCAATTTTTCCATTGTTTTTTATTTTATTTTTTACGGCGTTCACAGTGCGGGTTAAATAATGTAACAGCTTTATAGTCGGGGTCGTTACGGACGCGGCGATACCAAATATGTGTAACTTTTTTGCTTTATTGTAGTTTTTTTTAATAGTAAAGCATTTTGTAAGGGGAAAAGCTGGGTTTTTCATTTTTTTTTTTTCACTTTTTTTTTAAATTAACTTTATTAAACTTTTTTTACTTTTTTACTAGTCCCACTAGGGGACTTCCCTATCATCCGATCGCTATTATAATACACTGCAATACTTTTGTATTGCAGTGTATTACTGCCTGTCCGTTTAAAACGGACAGGCATCTGCTAGGTCATGCCTGCGGCATGATCTAGCAGGCATTCGCTGCAGGCAGACCTGGGGGTCTTTATTAGACCCCCGGCTGCCATAGAAGACACAGACACTCGGCGATTTTATCGCCGGGTGTCAGTGAGATGAGAGGGAGCTCCCTCCCTCTCTCCAAAACCATTCAGATGCGGTGCTCGCTATTGTGCACCGCATCTGAAGGGTTAAACAGGTGAGATCGATACTAATATCGATCTCACCCGGCAGAGCAGGGACGCTCCCAGCCCTCAGCTGCTTCTGGCAGCTGAGAGCATGGAGATTTCACGGCTCCCTGCTCTGTTTACTTTATTCTAATGCAGCGACGTAGTTTGGCGGCGCTCTAGAATAAAGCCCACTAATGACCGCCGTAAAAAGACGTATCGGCGGTCATTAAGGGGTTAAATACTCCTCATTGACTAGGATGATAGCTTTCAAACCATCTCATATTTACCAACAGGGGGTCCAAGGAAAAAAGTCACTCTTGCAACATGGTAGTATATGAACAACTAATAAGTCCAGGTCTTACAGAATAAAAAATAAAAACTTGTCAATCATACAACCTTTACAGCTGAAAATGCTGAATTTGGTTTTGTCTACTTATGTCTAATATATTGGTTAAGGGTTAAAATATATGTCATGTATGGGTTAAGAGGCCGTATGACGTGTGTGGTTCACGCCACAGATAAAGTTTGTGTAAAGGTTCACATATCAATTGAAAGTCTGTTGGCTTTAAAAAATACAACATAACATTTTTATATATATATATATATATATATATATATATATATACACATATATATATACACACACACACACACACACACACACACACACACACTGAAGGAAATAAGTATTTGATCCCTTGCTGATTTTGTACGTTTGCCCACTGTCAAAGACATGAACAGTCTAGAATTTTTAGGCTAGGTTAATTTTACCAGTGAGAGATAGATTATATAAAAAATAAAATCACATAGTCAAAATTATATATATATATATTTATTTGCATTGTGCACAGAGAAATAAGTATTTGATCCCCTACCAACCATTAAGAGTTCAGCCTCCTCCAGACCAGTTACACACTCCAAATCAACTTGGTGCCTGCATTAAAGACAGCTGTCTTAAATGGTCACCTGTATAAAAGACTCCTGTCCACAGACTCAATTAATCAGTCTGACTCTAACCTCTACAACATGGGCAAGACCAAAGAGCTTTCTAAGGATGTCAGGGACAAGATCATAGACCTGCACAAGGCTGGAATGGGCTACAATACCATAAGTAAGACGCTGGGTGAGAAGGAGACAACTGTTGGTGCAATAGTAAGAAAATGGAAGACATACAAAATGACTGTCAATCGTTATCGATCTGGGGCTCCATGCAAAATCTCACCTCGTGGGGTATCCTTGATCCTGAGGAAGGTGAGAGCTCAGCCGAAAACTACACGGGGGGGGGATCTTGTTAATGATCTCAAGGCAGCTGGGACCACAGTCACCAAGAAAACCATTGGTAACACATTACGCCGTAATGGATTAAAATCCTGCAGTGCCCGCAAGGTCCCCCTGCTCAAGAAGGCACATGTACAGGCCCGTCTGAAGTTTGCAAATGAACATCTGGATGATTCTGAGAGTGATTGGGAGAAGGTGCTGTGGTCAGATGAGACTAAAATTGAGCTCTTTGGCATTAACTCAACTCGCCGTGTTTGGAGGAAGAGAAATGCTGCCTATGACCCAAAGAACACCGTCCCCACTGTCAAGCATGGAGGTGGAAACATTATGTTTTGGGGGTGTTTCTCTGCTAAGGGCACAGGACTACTTCACCGCATCAATGGGAGAATGGATGGAGCCATGTACCGTCAAATCCTGAGTGACAACCTCCTTCCCTCCACCAGGACATTAAAAATGGCTCGTGGCTGGGTCTTCCAGCACAACAATGACCCGAAACATACAGCCAAGGCAACAAAGGAGTGGCTCAAAAAGAAGCACATTAAGGTCATGGAGTGGCCTAGCCAGTCTCCAGACCTTAATCCCATCGAAAACTTATGGAGGGAGCTGAAGATCCGAGTTGCCAATCGACAGCCTCAAAATCTTAATGATTTACAGATGATCTGCAAAGAGGAGTGGGCCAAAATTCCATCTAACATGTGTGCAAACCTCATCATCAACTACAAAAAACGTCTGCTGTGCTTGCCAACAAGGGTTTTGCCACCAAGTATTAAGTCTTGTTTGCCAAAGGGATCAAATACTTATTTCTCTGTGCACAATGCACAATTTTGACAATGTGATTTTCTTTTTTTTTTTTTATATATAATCTATCTCTCACTGGTAAAATTAACCTAGCCTAAAAATTCTAGACTGTTCATGTCTTTGACAGTGGGCAAACGTACAAAATCAGCAAGGGATCAAATACTTATTTCCTTCACTGTGTGTGTGTGTGTGTGTGTGTGTGTGTGTGTGTGTGTGTGTGTATATATATATATATAAAAATGTTATGTTGTATTTTTTAAAGCCAACAGACTTTCAATTGATATGTGAACCTTTACACAAACTTTATCTGTGGCGTGAACCACACACGTCATACGGCCTCTTAACCCATACATGACATATATTTTAACCCTTAACCAATATATTAGACATAAGTAGACAAAACCAAATTCAGCATTTTCAGCTGTAAAGGTTGTATGATTGACAAGTTTTTATTTTTTATTCTGTAAGACCTGGACTTATTAGTTGTTCATATACTACCATGTTGCAAGAGTGACTTTTTTCCTTGGACCCCCTGTTGGTAAATATGAGATGGTTTGAAAGCTATCATCCTAGTCAATGAGGAGTATTTAATGAAAAGCTTCAGCACTATAATTCTCTAATGCAGTGTTCCCCCAACCAGTGGCTCAAGAGCCACATGGGTCTCTTTGGACCCCTGCATGTGGCTTAACAACTGTTGGCAACTCTAGAAACTTATGTGCACTAGTGGCACAAGGCATGTCATATATATATATATACATATATACACATACACTCAATCATAAATAAAAAAAACTGCATTTTACCTTGCTGGGCTTGTCTGTCTGAGGGTCAAACACCTTTTCACAAAGTCTCAGGCCGGTCTCCTGCCTTAGCTGCTGCAAGTAGGCCCTCATCACCTCTGAGAAGGAAAAAGCAGAATAAAACATTGTGAATAGGTGGCGCTGTCCAGAAATTCTAGTAGACGTGTCCATACACAAACGAGGACCAAATCCTTCACAAATGTATAGCAAAGGTTTAGCAATTATACTAAACAGTTAGGGCTCTGCTCCCTCTTGCATTAGTTCTTTTTTTGTCAGGTTCCCATTGCTTTTTGATTGTCAGGAATTATTCTATGCAGTCAAAAATGTAAACATTTTAAGACAACTGGAAAATAAAATAAAAAACAGATCATAACAGATCACATCTGTCATGGATCTTTTAAAAAACGGAGGATGGTCTCACAATCTTATGTGTAGCTGTAAGACAACTGGCTGCAGAAGGAGCCTCCCTAACTGCTCTATCTGCAATAGAAGACAAATAATGTTTAAGTACACCATTTAGCTGTTCACATCAGACAAACATGGAAGAGATGTGCTGGAAACTAACCCTAAAGTTCCCTACAAGATTATCTGTTTCAGGAGCATGGAGAAATTTCTGCTGACTGATCCAAACGGGTCTGTGACCGCCCTCGGGTTCTTCCATCAGGGACAAATCACGTGAGCTACGCTGTTTCCGTAACTTCCATTCACTTCTAAGGGAGTTACGAAAATAGCGTAGCTCAGCAAGCTACACTATTTTCGTAATTTCCGACCATGTAATCAGGAAGTGGCCCTGGAGGCAGCTGGAACCAAGAATGGTAGAACGGGGTTTAGGGGGCGCCATTCTGGAGATAGGGACATTTATGGCATATCCTCTGGGATCTGCACCTGACGGGCAAACAAATTTAAAGAAAGTTCACTGCATTTATATCTCTTTGCACCTTCATAGCAACAAGAGCAGAATCTTACCGTCTTCCTGTTTGTTGGAAGGTTTCACATACATGGCATTGAGTGGGAACCCTGGTTCTCCTGGAATGGGGAAGCTTGTAATCCCCAAAGTGTACATTTCCTTTTCTCCCTGTCCTCTAGAATTACACTGGTTCAAAAAGAAAAACACATTTCTTACCTAGATAATAGAATCTGTTACAAAACGTTAATGTTCTGTCGGACCTAAGTGGCAGATCGGAGCAGAAATCAATAAGTACACTATCATTTTAAATATAATGTCAATGGAGAGGAGATCGGACATTACTATTCAGGTTTGAGGAATACTGCTTCAAAGGTCAGTTTTTCGTGTGTGCAGTACGAAACAAAAAGCAGATATGACCCTGCTGTTTAGCGCGCCATGCAAGGATTGTTCACCAGATTCTTTGCAGGTTTAATACTAGAAATTGACCTGGTGAACTGAAATTAACCGAATACATTTAAGGGGGCAATGAAAGTTGGTCATGCAGGACTTAAACTTCCTGGGAAATGAAAAATAATTAAAGAATACATTTATTTTTAGGAAAATGTGATTAATAACACAGCGCGAGTTGGGGGATGGCATGGTTGGAATACTGGTCCCCTACAGCATATAAACTGTGATAATCTGGTTGCTAAGGATACATTGCATAACAACTACAGGTCTTTTCATTGGGGTTGTCAGGCATGCTCCTAGGAAACAGTCCCACTAAGAACAGTTATCACCTATCCAGATTACTGGGACCTCCACTAATCACTATTATGGGGGACTCCAGTCCCCCACTCCTTCCTACCAGCATGTCCACTGTGGCGTAGCACGGAGCAGAGTGCTACTGGTTTCTCATATCAACCAATCACATTTTAAAGCCCTTTTTTCATAGCAAATCTTGTCACTTGTTTTACAATTATTTTTCCTCTCCATTCAATAATTTCATTGGCTAATAATGTGAATCTAAAGAATGGAGTGTAAAAAAGTACACATCATTTATGGTATTTCATGCAAACTCTCACCTTCTGCAACTTTTTCAAGCACTCGGAAATATAAAGGGTGATATAAATCAAAGTCCGGTCAGCTTCATTCTAAAAAAAAAACAACATAATATACATATAAATGAAGGCCAACAGAATAAGTTGTGCCGATACATTACAAAACAATACAATAATTAGTAGCTCAAATCACTTGCCTTGATCTCATAGTTTTTGAAGAAAACATTGGCCTTAAAATAATAAATAGCTTCTTCAACAATATCGTTGTCTTTTGCTAGAACAATAAAAGAAAAACCAGGGGTCATAATATTTCTTATTAATACAAAATAATGAGGCAATATGAATACCATCGACTGACAATAATGATAATATTGCTCTATAAGGGTATACGGATGTTACAGAGTGGCCTCCCCTGCCTGGGACCCCCTCTATTGCTGGTCATACACTCAAGATTAGGATCGGCCACAATGTGGGTGATCAATCGTACATCGCATCATTTGTATGAATGATCTGACCACGCCTGTAAGACAGCAGATTGCACCTCTGCAAAGTGGCGAATGATCATGCCATACACGCCTAGTTTCCGCCGACGACAGCTGAAAAACATACCAGATCACTTTTTAGGCAGATGGCCGGCCAAAATCAGTGTGAAGTCAAAGTGAAATCAAATTAATGTTAGAAGGCTATATTACTAGGAGCCACCGTTACAAATGTGTCGGCATTTCACAGTATGGCGCAGTGACAGGAATGTAAAGTTGGATCCCAACCAATTAGATATTGATGGCCTATGTTGAGGATTGGAGAAAAAAATACGCTAAACACCCGCAAAATCACTTTTTTCATCCGCCCGAGTAGAACAAATGCAAAAAAAATAATTTTTTCTTGACTCCCCACACCCCAATATGACGGCCGAACTGCTCCTGCTCTTGGACAGGACTCTTTCAACGCGCGCTAAAATACTACAGATCCCGGCATCCTCTTCATTCTCCTTTCCTCCTGTTACTCTATCCAGCTTACCCTCAGTTCATTTACATATTAATAGGAGACAGTACCCGCTATAATAAATATTTTTTTTAATTGGCAGAGAGGACTGGAGCACGCGCAACGTGATACTGGGCGACGTACTAACATATCCACAGCTTTACAACTTTGCGCTACAATCCTCTCTGCATTACTAATGCAGAGATAGCCATACCAGAGCCGTGTTCAGCTAATGAACTGAGCCAGGTAGCCAGACCCTTCATCACGTCACTGGTCACGCGCCGACATACAGGGAGGGGGGAAAGCTCCCTGATATGTGAGGCTGTGACGATGCATCACAGCTTAGAGGCAAACTTCCGAACAAAACCATGTGATAGCGGCTGCAATCGCGCGATCCGTGCAGTTTTTAAAATGACAGTATATTACGAAGTTACATTTTTTTTTACATTTTCTTTAGCAGACTGAGAATAGAAACAGGACAGGATATAACTGCAGCAAAATCTAATAAGGAATATATCGGGTTTTTTTTTAGCCTTTTGTATGTAAGCAAGAATGATCCCATTCACTGTACGTACAGGAACTGGAAAAATTGGAGAACTTTTCATGATAAAACAATTAAACTTTACTTACTAAACAATCAGGAAAACCCCTTTTATTTCCTCTAGTTATTTATACCACTATTTTCTTTTAATGAACACCAGTCTGGAGTCTTTTCTTCGCAGAATAGGTAAGCACACAATTGTACAGCTTGTCACTATATACGCGGCAGGCGAAGACTTGTATCCATCCTGTAGCAGGAATGTGAGCTACAACTTACTTTCTCTGGGGGCAGGTCCTTTGAACTGGCTTCTAATTGGCAGCAATGCCATGTTTCCAATTAGTTTGGTGTCTGGTTCCATTAACATAGAGTGGTAGGCCTGTGACAAATACAGACAAACATTTTTACAGCGTTCGACCACACAATATATTAAACATATATTATCCATGCAAATTCAATGACAGGCATTCCATATTACAAAGTCATGTTTAAGGAGGACCTGTGACCTCTTCTGACATGTCAATTTTAGAAAAAAAAAAATACATTTCCCATGAAATATCAATTCTAGAGCACTATTTCTTAGACCTCTGTGCTGTGCCGTTCCTCTGTTATTCCTATTAGAAATGTATGAATAAATTAACAACTGGGTGTTAACATTCTCTCAAATGGGCGTGTCCCTAAACAATCTCACTCTGTCAGCACTGATTGGACAGTGTCAGTCTAGGTAGGGACACGCCCCCAAATGGTAACACCCAGTTGTGAATTTATTCATAGATTTGTAAAAGGAATAACAGAGGAACAGCACAACACAGAGGTCTAAGAAAAGATGTTCCAATATTGTTATTTCTTGGGAATTACAAGTATTTACTAAAACAGACACATATCATAGACAAGATATATAAAAGAAAAACTTGGAAGGAGAAAACCAAGCCAGTGATATTTTGCATTATTGGATGGATGTTATGAATGAAACGATTGCACACGCACAGAAGTTTTCCCATCATTGCAAAAAAGAACTTACATTGTTCTACAAAGTAAATTCCAGTCTGATTGTAGTATATATACTACTATTATAACATCAGCAAAAGCAACTGGGAAATCGTATGTGTAATGTCTTTGTTAGGTTTTGTTCACATCTGCGTCAGGGTTCCGTTTCCATCACCATTGATTTCAATGGTGACGGATCCGGGGCCAATGGTTTCCGTTTGTCTCAGTTGTGCAAGGGTTCCGTTGCTTTGACGGAATCAATTACGTAGACGACTACGGTATTGATTCCGTCATCATTTCAAATCACTGGTGATGCAAACGGAAACCTATGGTTTCTGATTGTTTCAGTCAGGTTCCCGTTCTGACGGGAAGCTCCGACGGAACGTAAGAACGTGACCCTGACGCAGATGTGAACGAAGCCTTACACTGGTTGGAACCGATCAATTTGTTACTTTAGACACAACGGTTATTGCAGACAATAAGATCCCGAGCAGCAGTTGTCATGATCTACCCAGAAACCCGTATAGAGAATAATTCAAAGGGCAAGCACACACAGAGAGAACAGTGAGATATTCCTTATACAGCTTCCCGGGTGGGTCGTTACAACTGCAGCCCAGGATCGGTGCATACAGATAGGTTGCAGGAGTGGCCTGCCAGAAAACACTGGTGGACTTCCCAATCTGCAGGGACCTGGCAAGTGACATTTTTTTTTGGGGGGGGGGAGCATTTTTTAATGTGACGTATGAAGCGGTCATTCAGAACAAAAATATTTTCAAACCAACTATAATATTGATGCTGTTTTTGGCTCCGTTTTTTGAGCCCAAACCAAAAGTGGATCTAAAATGAAGGAAAGGTATAATGAAGAGACTGATACATTGCCTTTCTTTTGTGTTTGGCTTAAAAAAAAAAATCAACCCAAAAATTGCAGATTTAAAACTGCGTGTATCATCCTCTCTAAGGCCTCATTCACGCGAGCGTATCCGATTCACGCGAGCGTATCCGATTCACGCGCGTGAGAAATGCACGTGAATCGGCTCCGTGTGTGTTGCGTTATGCATCAGTGTGCTTTGCGAGGGGCATGCGTTATTCACGCGCTCGCAAAGCACATTTTTTTTTAAATTATTTTCAACTGAATTGATGAGCAAATCATGCACCGCACACGCATGTGCATCCGTGTGCGGTTCGTGGTTTTCACGCACCCATTGACTTCAATGGGCGCGTAGGTGCGTGATAACGCACCAATATAGGACATGCAGTGAGTTTCACGCAACGGACTCGCGCTGCGTAAAAAATCACGCATTTGTGAATGGCCCCATTGAAAACAATGGGTCCGTGAGTCATGCTCATGTGAAAAGCAGACGTTTCAGTCTTTTCTTAGGCCTCATGCACACTTCTGTTGGCCGTTGAACGGCCGCTAATGACGGTTCCGTGAATCACGGATCGCTTCCGTGTGCAGCCCGTTGTTTCATGGACCAAATCAATGCAAAGGCCGAGAATGTTCCGTCAAAAACGGGCAGGAGTAGGACCTGCACTACTTTTGACGGAACTGCCGCACGGTTCCGTTAAAACAACGGAAGTGTGCATGGCCCGATTGAAATGAATGTGTCAGGGTGCGATCAGCTAAAACAACAGATAGCACCCTGACAAAACTTAGCGGAGCTCCATTAACCTGCTGTACACTGAAAGGTCTCACCAACAATGGTCATCCTTTAGAACGGAAGTTATGGAGCACTCTGCAAATAGCGTTTCCAAGAAGTACAGCGCGATGCTAGGCATGCTTGTGTCATCCTAGGGCTGGCAGATAACACACCACACATGGCCTGGAAGGTAGGGGCACGCATGGCCTGGAAGGTAGGGGCATATGGTCCAATTTACAAAGTTGTTAACCAGGTGACCAGAAGCCCTTGATATTGCACAAAGTGATTTTCTACAGATGGATGGAAGGAGTGAGGATTTTCTTACTGTGATTGGCTGCCAGGGAGACCTATGAGAGGGAGACCGTCAAGTCATCATTTTTGACAACATAAAGCGGTCTCATTACCATCGTTGTCAGTGTAACATCTTCTCGTGTTGTGACTGTAATGACTATCTCAAGTGAGTGGTCACAAAAATGTGCACATCCAGAAAGCCACATCCGGTTCCCTTTTTAGTCAGGCTGGTTGGAGCATAAGCGCCATTATACTACCGCTGTATCGGTCATACTTTAAAGTCAATGTTTGCGATAGAAAGCATTAACCCTATAATAAAAAAAGACCACTCAATATAAATTCTTGAATAGTCTTAGGTCAAGCAGCAATTTCTTGGATAGCTGGAAGAAAATGTATACTGCCCTTCACTACTGCTCACCCAGCCTTCCCAGACTCCTGAATGGCAAATGCCCAGTTCTGCACCCCCATTATTCTGTATAGACAGATTTACCTATCTAATTCTAGAGAATCCAGATGACAAGAGCTGTAATGACGGGCATACTGGTTGTTACTCCTTATGGATTTTTTAAATTATTTTAATAAGACTACAACAGCCTCAACTCTGCTTCATCTTACGTGTTTTCTTCCAATGAATGAGTGCGCAAGATCAGACTGCATTTTCTGCCCCGATCAATGAAATCTGTCTTTGGGTAAATGACAACTCCCCGGTGCAGGTAGAGCGTTTCCTTCAGGCCTCACCCATCACTTCCTGGGGAACATTTTATCTGGCAACCGGTAACATGCACATCATGCGTTCTGGCAATGGTTCCATTGTATTCACACCACTTGTCCACTTACCGGCATGATTGCGGTAACGTAGCAGGAGACAATCACTACACACCGGCGCTGCTGCTTCTACGCTTCCGCTGTCCCACCCTAGGAGCTAGAAGCAGGAAGTGAAACGATTGAGGTTTTGTTTGTGACCGATAGGGGCAGCAAAACGATAATATGACCGAAGACACTAAGCAATGCAGCATGCGGCCGCTAGGAGGAGATGCTGAGCTATCTCGGAGCTCACACTTCGCTGTTCAAGGACTGTGGGTGTTTCATTATGAGGGTATGTTCACACGGCCTATTTACGGACGTAATTCTGGCGTTTTTGCCCCGAATTACGTCCGAAAATAGCGCCTCAATAGCGCTGACAAACATCTGCCTATTGAAAGCAATGGGCAGACGTTTGTCTGTTCACACGCGGCGTAATTTACGCGCCGCTGTCAAATGACGGCGCGTAAATAGACGCCCGCGTCAAAGAAGTGACTTGTCACTTCTTTGGCCGTAATTGGAGCCGTTATTCATTGACTTCAATGAATAGCAGCGCCAATTACGTCCGTAATGGACGCGGCGCTCAAGCGCCTGCACATGCCGTTACGGCTGAAATTACGGGGATGTTTTCAGGCTGAAACATCCCCGTAATTTCAGCCGTTACGGACGCCCTCGTGTGAACATACCCTCACACACACTATTTACGGACGTAATTCGGGCGTTTTAGCCCCGAATTACGTCTGAAAATGTGCCTCAATAGCGTCGGAAAACATCTGCCCATTCATTTGAATGGGTCTTACGATGTTCTGTTCAGACGGTCATTTTTTTTACGCCCCGCTGTCAAAAAATCAGTACAAGATGAATCATTTCAGAACTTTTTCCACCTTAAGGGTATGTTCACACTACAGTTTCCGTAACGGCCGAAATTACGGGGCTGTTTTCAGGAGAAAACAGCCCCGTCATTTCAGCCGTAACGGACGTAATTGGCGCTGCTTTTCATTGGAGTCAATGAATAACGGCTCCAATTACGTCCCAAGAAGTGACAGGTACTTCTTTGATGCGGGCGTCTTTTTTACGCCCCGCCTTTTGACAGCGGGGCGTAAAAAAAATGACCGTCTGAACAGAACATCGTAAGACCCATTCAAATGAATGGGCAGATGTTTGCCGACGCTATTGAGGCGCATTTTCGGACGTAATTCGGGGCCAAAACGCCAGAATTACGTCCGTAAATAGTGTGTGTGAACATACCCTCAGGGTATGTTCACACAGGCTATTTTCAGTCGTTTTTCGGGCTGAAAAATCAGAAGCAGAACGCCTACAAACATCTGCCCATTTATTTCAATGCGAAATACAGCGTTCCTTTCCGACGGGACGTTTTTTTATGCCTCATTTTCAAAAAACGGCGCGTAAAAAAACTCCCCGTAAAAAGAAGTGAATGTCACTTCTTGAGCCGTTTTTGGAGCCGTTTTTCATTGACTCAATAGAAAAACAGCTCCAAAAACAGTCGTAAAAAAACGCAGCAAAAAAACGCTCGTTTGATTTAAAAAAACGGCTTAAAATCAGGAGCTGTTTTCCCTTGAAAACAGCTCCGTATTTTTAACCATTTTTTGGTTTGCCGTGTGACATACCCTAAGGGTATGTTCACACACTTAACAAAAAACGGCTGTAAAATACGGAGCTGTTTTCAAGGGAAAACAGCCTCTGATTTTCAGGTGTTTTTTTATGCATGAGGGTATGTTCACACCTGCGCTCCCCCTCCCCCCTGTAATTGGCAACCACTTCCTGTAAATAGCACCACTGTAGCTCCCTGTAGGAGCGGAACACATCTGGCCGGGGATTCCGCTCCTAGAGTGAGCCCCCGATGTCCCTGTCCATATATGGACAGCGACGTTAGGGGCTAACTGTAAGGGTATGTTCACACGCTGAGAGGCAGTTACGTGTGAAAAGACAGACTGTTAACAGCTGCCTCGTTTCACACGTAAAAGCTCCTCCTCGTAATTTACGAGGCGTCTGAGACGCTCGTAAACCTTGAGCCGTGCTTCATTGATTTCAATGAAGAACGGCTCAAATTACGTGGCAAAGAAGTGCCCTGCACTTCTTTGCCGAGGCAGTAAATTTACGGGTCGTCGTTTGACAGCTGTCAAACGACGACTCGTAAATAACAGGTCGTCTGCACAGTACGTCGGCAAACCCATTCAAATGAATGGGCAGATGTTTGCCGACGTATTGTAGCCATATTTTCAGACGTAAAACAAGGCATAATACGCCTCGTATACGTCTGAAATTTGGCCGTGTGAACATACCCTAAAAGCGGAATCCCCTGCCTCAGCGTTGGCAGCGCTGTGGCCGGGGATTCCGCTGCAGGAGTAGCCCCTGACGTCACTGTCCATATATGGATAGTGACGCCAAGGGCTTCTCCAGTAGCGGAATCCCCCGGCACAGACTGATCTGACATGGGATTCCGCACCTAGAGAGTGCCGCTGATGTCATTGTCCATATATCGATAGTGACGCCAGTCCCCTCCAGTAGTGGAATCCCTGGCACAGAGCGATCTGACACCGGGGATTTCGCTCCTAGAGAGAGACACTGATATCACTGTCCATATATGGATAGTGACGCCGGGGGCTTCTCCAGTAGCAGAATCCCCGGTCAGAGTGTCGGCCAGGGATTCTGCTCCTAGAGAGAGCCCCTGATAGTGGGCAGTGACGTCAGGGGCTCTCTCTAGAAGTGGAATCCCCGGCACAGAGCGATCTGACACTGGGGATTCCGCTCCTAGTCGGGTTTAGGTGGCGCTATCTACAGGGGCGGGCACTATTTACAGCAGGGATGGAGAGATGTCGGGGACTCCCTCTAGGAGTGGAATCCCTGGCCAGAGAGCTGACCGGGAATCCCCTCCTAGAGGGAGCTTAGGTACCGCTATCTGCAGGAGGTTTTGCACTATCTACAGGGGGTTGTGTGTGGCGCTATCTACAGTGGGGGGTGTAGTCCGGGGCTCTTAAAGCCCCGGCAGACATGAGAGTGCTGCGCTGCTCACACTGAAGCAGCACTGCACTCATTAAACCCCTTCAAGGCTGTCAACGGTTATACACGTGGCAACTGCAATTATGAACGGTTCTAAATATCAGTCAATATTGGCACAAGACTTGCAGGCCTCTGCTAAAAAGCTGAAGATTAATTTCACCTTTCAGCATGACAACGACCCAAAGCATACCTCCAAAAGAATGGCTTCACCAGAAGAAGATCAAAGTTTTGGAATGGCCCAAACCTGAATCCCATTGAAAATCTGGGGGTGACCTGAAGAGGGCTGTACACAGGAGTTGCCCTCGCAATCTGACAGATTTGGAGCGCTTTTGCAAGGAAGAGTGGGCAACAATTGCCAAGTCAAGATGTGCCATGCTGATAGACTTCTACCCAAAAAGACTGAATGCTGTCAAATTCAAAGGGTAATTCAACAAAGTATTAGTTTAAGGGTGTGCGTGTGCGTGATATATATGCCATGACGACATCACATCCTTAACCCCTTCCCGACATGCGCCGTACATGTACGGTGCTGTCGGGAGGTGCTTCCCGCAAAGCGCCGTACATGTACGGCGCAGTGATTGTGCGGGCTCAGAAGCAGAGCCGGCACCATCACCGCGGGGTGACAGCTGTATTATACAGCTGGCACCCTCCTGTAACTGCCAGGACCGGAGCTACTCTCCGATCCGGCAGATTAACCCCTCAGATGCAATCGCTGGGTTGCTGTGGCAATCTGACGCCAGAAAATGGCGTCCGAGTCTGCCTTGTACGGGAGCCGATGAGGACCCGCCTGCGGCGTGTCCTCATAAGGCTTGCTGTCAGTGAATAACTGACAGCGCTAATACACTGCACTTCGTATGTAGTGCAGTGTATTAGAGTAGCGATCGGGGCATCAGGCCCTCATGTCCCCTAGTGGGACAAGTCAGAAAAGTAAAAAAAAGTAAATAAAAATGTGGTAAAACAATAAAAACACACACATTTCAAATAAAAATAAAGCTAAACTGACTTTTTTCCCATAGTAAGTCTTTTATTATGGGAAAAACCGTAAAAATTTAAAAAAACTATACATAATTGGTATCGCCGCGTCCGTAACGACCCAAACTACAAAACTATTATGTAATTTATCCCGCACGGTGAACGCCGTAAAAAAAAAACATGAAAAACAACGCCAGAATCTTTGTTTTTAGGTCACATCTCCTTCCAAAAAATGCTATAAAAAGTGATCAAAAAGTCACATTTACTCCAAAATAGTACTAATAAAAACGACAATCCGTCCCGCAAAAAATAATCCCAGACACCGCTTTGTGCACGCAAAAATAAAAAAGTTATGGGTTTTAGAATATGGCGACACAGAAAACAAATTATTTTATAAAAAAAAGTGATTTTATTGTGCAAAAGCCGCAATACATTAAAAAAACTATATAAATTTGGTATCGCCGTAATCGTATCAACCCGCAGAATAAAGCGAACATGTAATTTAGGGCGCACTGTGGATGCCGATAAAAAAAACCAATAAAAAACGATTCCAGAATTGCTTGTTTTTGGTAATTTCCTTTACCAAAAAATGAAATAAAAAGTGATCAAAAAGTCGTATGTGTTCTAAAATGATACCAATAAAATCTACAGCCCGTCTCGCAAAAAACAAGCCCACACACCGCTCAATCAACTGAAAAATAAAAAAGTTATGGCACTAGTAATGCGGTGATGAAAAAACATCTCAATGCGCAGGCCGGAGGGGAACATTCCTTCAGTTTCAGGGCCCTAGTATTTAGGAACTAGGAAAGGGAAGGGACATAGCACATCCGCTGGAAGCGAGGGCACCCGTATTATACCAGCGCAAAACTTTCCCAGTAATATTTCCCAAACTACGAAGGAGAAAAAGTCCCCAAAAGGTGCAGAGCGTTACAAAAGGGGGATAAGAGAGAAAACCGTTTATCAGTGTGACACCGGCCTGTGCATAACGGATTGCTTCACATCGTAACACACATCTATGGATAATTGTATTATTTACCCAATTATTATACCCTCTTATTATGCCCTGATGTACTCCGCACAGATTACATATACCCCTGATATACTCCACACAGATTACATATACCCTGATGTACTCCGCACAGATTACATATACCCCTGATGTACTCCGCGCAGATTACATATACCCTGATGTACTCCGCACAGATTACATATACCCTGATGTTCTCCGCACAGATTACATATACCAATGATGTACTCCGCACAGATTACATATAGAAACTGACAAAGAAAAAATGATCGACTTGAGGCACGTAAAGTACAAAAAATATATATACAATCTTTATTGAATAGAGACATGAGACAAGTAAAAAGATGGAAATAAGGATAAGTCACACAATAAAAAAGGACGTCACATCAATCATAAATCAGATGTGCTAATTTGGTCAACATGTTGGAAACAATAGGGTATTATGGCAGCGAATAAATAAATAGCAGCATACCTGGCTAAAACACATATATGCATATATTTCGTACAGTGGTGGCGATTTAAGTAAAAAAGAAAATGTATAAACAACGCCAACAGGATACAATAGTATAAAGCAGTTTAGGTGTGCAAAAGCTGGTTTTGAAGTGTAATCAAAGAGTTATAGGCAAAGTTTTGTGCAAGCTGCTGAAGATGGCAAGTATTTGTTCAACATACCAGTAGACATTGTGATGCAAAGATGGGACGTCTACACCCGACGCGCGTTTCGGCACCTGCCTTCGTCCGGGGTTGGGGTCAAGCTACTCGTGCCCACTCTTATATACTGCGCATCCCAGGTGTTATGAGTCGAGAGGAGGAGGTGATATGACCGGATGGAGGATAGGTGGCGTCTGATGCGGGGTACAAAGATGGCGCTGCCCCACTTCCTGTACTGCGTCCACTTTGGACCCTTGGTCCCGAATGGGTATTTAGTTTTTATTGGGTCATAATGACTTTTCACCAAATGGTCCTTTAAATTCTTGGACCGTCTCGCAGTAATACTTGGATATTTGGTAATAAATCTATCCAAGGTGGGATCTGTGAGTAATATCGGCCAATAGCGTTTGAAAATTTCTTTCATTTGTGGCCATCGGGAGTGATACCCAGTAATGTATCTTACCTGACTGTGTTTATCTGTCCTTTTCTTGGGAAAAAGCAAGTCGTCTCTGGGGGTACGCTTAGCTCTTTGGTAGGCTTTTTTGATAGATCTCATACTGTATCCCCGTTCTAAAAAACGATTTTTTAGATCCTCTGCCTGCTCTTCAAACAGTAAATCGGACGAGCATATCCTCTTTATCCGCAGAAATTGTCCAATAGGGACTGCTTGAATAGTCTGCGGAGGATGGGAAGAGGAAGAATGTAATAATGCATTTACGGAAGTTTCCTTACGGAAAACATCGCTGTGAAGAAAGCCATTTTCATCCGTAAAAATTTGAACATCCAAAAACTCCAAGAGACTGGGATGAGCTTTATAAGTAAATTACATTTCTCCTACTATCACCCTTCTTATCCATCAGGGCATTTCCTCTCACTCCCTTGTCATCACAGTTTATTTACACTCACACGGCATACCATGACTGCCGTCCCCCTCCCTCCCCCTCCCTTCCTTTTCTCTCACTGCTCACACAACATTCCATTGTTCACGGTAATCAGTGCAGACATACTCTTATCCTATTATCCATTAACTACATTTCTCTTCATCTTATGGTGACGTAGCCACGATGAGAGGGTGCGCTGATGCAGTTTGAGAAAGCACAAAATACTAAACTCTCGGGGGGGGAGTGGTCCTGGCTCATTCCGTCTGCTGTCTCTAATTGGAGCAGGCTGTGGGGGGCGCGGTCAGTCCTCGCCGCCCCACATCCTCTCTGATGACGCAGTACAGGAAGTGGGGCAGCGCCATCTTTGTACCCCGCATCAGACGCCACCTATCCTCCATCCGGTCATATCACCTCCTCCTCTCGACTCATAACACCTGGGATGCGCAGTATATAAGAGTGGGCACGAGTAGCTTGACCCCAACCCCGGACGAAGGCAGGTGCCGAAACGCGCGTCGGGTGTAGACGTCCCATCTTTGCATCACAATGTCTACTGGTATGTTGAACAAATACTTGCCATCTTCAGCAGCTTGCACAAAACTTTGCCTATAACTCTTTGATTACACTTCAAAACCAGCTTTTGCACACCTAAACTGCTTTATACTATTGTATCCTGTTGGCGTTGTTTATACATTTTCTTTTTTACTTAAATCGCCACCACTGTACGAAATATATGCATATATGTGTTTTAGCCAGGTATGCTGCTATTTATTTATTCGCTGCCATAATACCCTATTGTTTCCAACATGTTGACCAAATTAGCACATCTGATTTATGATTGATGTGACGTCCTTTTTTATTGTGTGACTTATCCTTATTTCCATCTTTTTACTTGTCTCATGTCTCTATTCAATAAAGATTGTATATATATTTTTTGTACTTTACGTGCCTCAAGTCGATCATTTTTTCTTTGTCAGTTTCTCATGCTAAATCTTTTGATCGACGCACCAAGTGTATCTTGGTCAATACTTAGGATATGATAACGTGCCGCTCACATAACTAGCAACAGTGCTTTACAGTGTAAATGTTGATGCTTCGAGCACTATTATCATCATCATATTCTGTCTGTTGGTATTCTTTTGGTCTATAACAGATTACATATATCCTGATGTACTCCGCACAGATTACATATACCCTGATGTACTCCGCACAGATTACATATACCCTGATGTACTCCGCACAGATTACATATGCCACCACATTATAAACGGAAATACCAGCAAAACTCAAACAAAACTACTACCAAGCAAAATCCATGCTCAAAATGGTGGTCTATTCCTTCTTAGCCCTACAGTGTGCCCAAACAGCAATTTATGGCCACAAGTAAGGCATTACCATACCCGGGAGAACCCGCTTAACAATTTATGGGGTAAGATTCTCCGGGGGCACAACATCTTGTGCGGTGAATGGGCTATCAGTGGAAAAATTGCAATTTTCTCTCTGCACCATCCACTGCGTATTCATTTCTGAAAAACACCTGTGGAGTCTAAATTCTCACTACACCCCTTGATAAATGCCTTTAGGGGTGTAGTTTCAAAAACGGGGTCACTTTTGTTTGGTACATCAGGGGTTTTGCAAATGCGTCCGCAAACCATTCCAGCAAAATCTACGCTCCAAAAGATAAATACCGCTCCTTTTCTTCTGAATGCTCCCATATATGTAAACAGCCTATTATAACCACATATGGGGTGTTACCGTACTCCGGAGAAATTACTTTACAAATGTTGGGGTGCTTTTTCTTCTCTATTCCTTGTAAAAATGAAAAATGTTGATCTAAAACTACATCTTGTTGGGAAAAAATTTTTTTTTTCATTTTCATAGCTTAATTCTAATTAATTCAGCAAAAAACCTTTGGGATCAAAATTTTCACTATACCCCTAGATGATTCCTCAGGGGGTGCAGTTTCCCAAATGGAGTCAATTTTGGGGTGTTTCCACTGTACTAGTACTACAGGGGCTCAGCAAATGTGACATGGCGCCCAGACACTATCCAAAATCCAAATGGTGCTAGTTCCATTCTGAGCCCTACCGTGTGTCCAAACAGCCGTTTATGACCACATGTGGGGTATTGTTTTACTCGGGAGAAGTTGCTTTACTAATTTTATGGTGCTTTTTCTCCTTCAGTCCTTGTGGAAATGAAAAAAAAATACCTAAACCTACATTTTATTTGAAAAAATGTAGATTTTCATTTTCACAGCCTAATTCCAAAAATTTCTGCAAAAAACCTGTGGGGTCAAAATGCTCACTATACCCCTAGATAATTTCCTCAAGGGGTATAGTTTCCAAAATGGGGTCACTTGTTGGGGGTTTCCACTGTTTTGTCACCTTAGGGGCTTTGCAAATGTAACATGGCCTCCGCAAACCATTCCTGCTAAATTTGAGCTCCAAGAGCCAAATGGCGCTCTTTCCTTTCTAAGCCCTGCCGTGTGTCCAAACAACCGTTTATTACCACATGTGGGGTATTGTTTTACTCGGGAGAAATTTCTTTACAAATTTTATGGTGCTTTTTCGCCTTTAGTCCTTGTGGAAATGAAAAAAAATTAGCTAAACCTACATTTTATTTGAAAAAATGTAGATTTTCATTTTCATGGCCTAGTTCCAAAAATTTTTGCAACAAAAACTGGCCGGTCAAAATGCTTGCTACACCCCTAGATAAATTCCTCGAGGGGTATAGTTTCCAAAATGGGGTCACTTGTTGGGGGTTTCCACTGTTTTGTCTCCTAGGGGGCTTTGCAAATGCGACATGGCCTCCGCAAACCATTCCTGCTAAATTTGAGCTCCAAGACCCAAATGGCGCTCTTTCCATTCTAAGCCCTGCTGTGTGTCCAAATAACCGTTTATTACCACATGTGGGGTATTGTTTTACTCGGGAGAAATTGCTCTACAAATGTTGTTGTGCTTTTTCTACTTTAGTTCTTTTGGAAATGAAAAAAAATTAGCTAAACCTACATTTTATTTGAAAAAATGTAGATTTTCATTTTCATGGCCTAGTTCCAAAAATGTTTGCAACAAAAACTGGCCGGTCAAAATGCTTGCTACACCCCTAGATAAATTCCTCGAGGGGTGTAGTTTCCCAAATGGGGTCACTTTTGGGGGGTTTCCACTGTTTTAGTTCCACAAGACCTGTTCAAAGCTGACATGGTGCCTAAAATATATTCTAATAAAAAGGAGACCCAAAATCCACCAGGTGCTCCTTTGCTTCTGAGGCCGGTGCTTCAGTCCAGTAGCACACTAGAGCCACATGTGGGATATTTACTAAAACTGCAGAACCTGGGCAATAAATATTGAGTTGCATTTCTTGGGTAAAACATTCTGTGATACAAAAAAAAATGGATTCAAAATGAATTTCTGGAAAAAAATAATGAACTTTGTAAATTTCACCTCTACTTTGCCTTAATTCCTGCGCAATGTCTAAAGGGTTAAGAAACTTTCTAAATGCTGTTTTGAATACTTTGAGGGGTGCAGTTTTTAAAATGGGGTGACTTATTGGTAGTTTCTAATATCTAAGGACCTCAAAGCCACTTCACAACTGAACTGGCCCCTGTAAAAATAGCATTTTGAAATTTTCTTGAAAATGTGAGAAATTGCTGCTAAAGTTCTAAGCCTTGTAAAGTCCTAGAAAAATAAAATGATGTTCAAAAAACGATGCCAATCTAAAGTAGACATATGGGGGATGTTAGTTAGCAACATTTTTGTGTGGTATAACTGCCTGTCTTACAAGCAGATACATTTAAATTGAGAAAAATGCAAATTTTTGCAATTTTTCGCTAAATTTTGGTGTTTTCACAATTAAATACTGAATGTATCGGGCAAATTTTGCCAGTAACATAAAGTCCAATGTGTCACGAGAAAACAATCTCAGAATCACTTGGATAGGTAAAAGCATTCCCGAGTTATTCCAACATAAATTGAAACATGTCAGATTTGAAAAATGAGGCTCTGTCAGGAAGGTCAAAAGCGGCCAAAGAGGGAAGGGGTTAAGGATCTAGAATATATAGACTTATAATAATTTATTTTGTGACAGATCAACTACTGAATGAGTCTGAGCAGACAGGAGATGCCCTCACCTAAACCTATGCTACTGTGCTCCCACTATGTCCCCCTTTACAGGGCATTGTCTGCTGACATCATACAATAAAGCTGTGCTCGCACATGATCGTTTTAGGGTTCATGCACACTGGCATAGAGACTGTACGGCTCTTTTAGTACAGAGATGTACAGTATCCGACCTGCCATATTCTCCCCTAAAAGCAATGCTGGAAGATGCCTCAATTTTTCTGAATGAATCTGACAAACAAAAACCTCCATGTTTCTCCATTGCATGCGTGTACATGGAGGTATTCTCCTCTAGAAGCATTGCACACGGCTGTGTGCGCGTGGGGCTTAGGCTAAGTTTGCAGACCATGTAAAATATACGCTGTGCAACTAGCTTGAAAACCCCCAACAAAATGTAGGTCCTGTTCACATCAGCATCAGCTTTCCGTTCACAATTTCCGTTAGACCTTTCCATCGGAGTAACCCATGAACGGAAAGCCAAATGGAAACCATAGCTTCCGTTTGCATTACCAATGGTTTCCGTTTCGTAAGATTTCTGTATTTTAATGGAAACAATAGCGCAGTCGACTATGATATTGTTTCCGCTAAAAGAAATGGAATTCGTACGGAACGGAGACAAATGGAAATTACGTTTGCGAAAGTGAGTAAAATGTGTTTAAGTGATTCCATTTTGTATGAAGAATTTATTTTATATTTTAAGGCTATGTTCACACGGGGTATTTTGCTGAGTTTTTTGACGCGGAAACCGCGTCGCAAAACTCGGCAAAAACGGCCCGAGAACGCCTCCCATTGATTTCAATGGGAGACGTCGGCGTCTTTTTCCCACGAGCAGTAAAACTGCCTCGCGGGAAAAAGAAGCGACATGCCCTATCTTCGGGCGCTTCCGCCTCTGACCTCCCATTGACTTCAATGGGAGGCAGAGAAAGCGTATTTCGCGCTGTTTTATGCCCGCGGCGCTCAATGGCCGCGGGCGAAAATCAGCGTGCAGGGAGAGGAAAATCTGCCTCAAAGTTCCAAACGGAATTTTGAGGCAGATATTCCTCCCCCAAAATACCCCGTGTGAACATAGCCTAAAGGATCATCTGTTTCTCTGTAAGAGCTCGTCCACACGTGACGGAATTGCTGCGTATTTTCCGTCCAGAATTGCAGACAGAAAGACCGCAGAATACAGTAGCAGCGTAGTGGGTGAGATTTAACAAACCTCATCTACACGCTGCGCAAATTTTTTTTTCTCTTCATTCCGCAGCAGGTCAATTCCTGCTGCAGAAAGTGGACTGAATAGTCTCACAGACTTGAAAAAAATGCAGTAAAACCTGCACCATTTTCTGCAGTACAAAACACAAGAAATGGTGCGGTTTTTCCACAGAAGAATGACTGCTACTTTTAGCAGAAAAGCTGCAGAAATTTTCAGTTAGCCCTAAGACAAAACTTATGCTGGTATTGTCTGAGAACTCACATGTTTACCATTCCTTATCATGGGAAATGGGCTTGGGACGTCATACTATCTGAGAACTCATATGTTTACCATTCCTTGTTAGGGTATGTTCACACGCTTAACAAAAAACGGCTGTAAAATACGGATTTTCAGCCGTTTTTTAAGCATCAAGCGTTTTTGACAGCCGTTTTTGAAGCTTTTTTTCTATTAGGACAATGAAAAACGACTCAAGAAGTGACATGCACCTCTTTTTACAAGGTGTTTTTTTTACGGGCCGTTTCTTCAAACGGCCGTGTAAAAAAAAACCCCGTTGGAACGGAACGCCGTTTTTCCCATTGAAATCAGTGCGCAGACATTTGGAGGCAGATGTTTTTCAGCCCAAAAATCGGCTGAAAATAAGCCGTGTGGACATACCATTATGACAAATGGGCCTGACGACGCACACGGTCTGAGAACTCATTTGTTTACCATTCTTTGTTGTGAGAAATAGATCTGGTGACGTTGCAGCTGTAAGATTGTTATGAGAAGCTGTGTCTTATTCATGATTTCCCATAAGAACCTCACCTTGTGATTGACTGATCTTGACCAACTCCTCATTGTACGTGATTGGCTGAGCTAGAGTCAACTTCCCCTTTGTGAGTGATTGGCTGAGCTCAAGCTAGCTCTCCATTTGTGAGATACAATTGTAACTGCATACTAACATTAAAGAAGAGAAGGATTTTTGGGTATAAAAAGCATTGTCTGTGGGTCTCTTACTTCTCTCCGATATATCGATATAACTGATGGATTTGGATCTGGGCAAGTAATTGAAGGGTGTCCGTTGACACCCATTTAAACCTTCAGTTTAAAAATTTTTTTTGCACAGAATGGCATCAATAATTTGCAACGGAAGCATTACCATTGAAATCAATGGTAATGCAAACGGGACCTATGGTTTCCGTTTGGCTTTCCGTTCATGGATTCCTCCGACTGAAAGGTCTAACAGAACCCATGAATGGAAGCCCAACGCTGATGTGAACACGGCTTTACATATGGATTTTGATGCATTTTTGGCCTCAGATTTCAAACATTGCAATGGGTAAAATCCATGTCTGAAATTTGCAACATACTGCAGATTTGAAAAGGACACAATTAAACCTATCCAAGAAACTGATGTCACTCTTAATATATAACATGGTATACCACAGAAAATCAACACCTATAAATGTATACCACAATCCTCTATAGTAATCCAACACATAATTGATATACTATATCTTTATTAGAGCAATAATAACATGTATAACAGCCGTCTCATTAAAATCACATAAAACAGATTGAAGTGCTGGTCATTAGTATTATGTAAAGTATATATGCTGTAAGATCAAGTTACAGCATAAGGAGAACCCCTTGAGAAAGCTGATGGCGAAGCGTGCGTCTGGGTCTTGTTGTGGTGGTCTCTAGTGGTGCACTGGTACTTATAATATGGGCCAGTAGTATATTTCGGCCATAGTTTTGGTTTGTGTGCGACTAATCTAGTAGGTTACGCTAATTGCCTTTTATCTGCTGTTTATTTAATAGCCTATATCAATGTGTAAGTATTTGCTTATGTGACTTTTTGTTTCCCTATTTTGGGGTTGAGTTCCATCCCATATATCGTCCCATTAAGGAGCACTGGCACTTTATTACTATATTGATCTTACAGCATATATATTTGTGACCTGTTGATTCCACCTTATAACTATATACTTTACATTGTACTTATGACCACCGCCTGTCTGTTTTATGTGATTTTAATGAGACAGCTGTTATACATTTTGTCATTTGCTCTAATATAGATATAGTGTATCAATTAGGTGCTGGATTACTATAAAGAATTGTGGTATACATTTATAAGTGTACAATCTGAACACAGCCTAATAATACTGATTTAAGAGGCTCTGTCACCAGATTATAAGTGCCCTATCTCCTACATAATGTGATCGGCGCTGTAATGTAGATAACAGCAGTGGTTTTTATTTTGAAAAACGATCATTTTTGAGCAAGTTATGAGAAATTTTAGCTTTATGCGAATTAGTTCCTCAATGACCAACTGGGCGTGTTTTTACTTTTTACCAAGTGGGTGTTGTACAGAGGAGTGTATGACGCTGACCAATCAGTGACTAATCAGTGTCATACACTTCTCATTCTTCCAGCCCATTGTTACAGTGAGATTGTGCAGTGAAAGAAGCTGGGCTGGAACAATGAGAAGTGGATGACGCCGATTGGTCACTGATTGGTCAGCGTCATACACTCCTCTGTACAATGTCCAGTTGGTAAAAAGTAAAACCACGCCCAGTTGTCTATTAAGAAAGTAATTAGCATAAATCTAAAATTGTTCATAACTTGCTAAAAAATGATCATTTTTCAAAATAAAAACCACTGTTATCTACATTACAGCGCCAATCACATTATGTAGGAGATAGGACACTTATAATCTGGTGACAGAGCCTCTTTAGGTAGTATTTTCCACGTAGCTTAAACACGGATTTAAACAAATCTCATGCACATGTTGCAGAAAAATTCAGCTGCAAAACCATACATAAAGTGACCTGCGGTATGTCAAATTGCGGTGGAAACGTTGCGCTTTTGCTGCAGCTTTTCCTTATTGAATTTAATGGGGAGGTAAAACCCGCAAATAGCAAGTGGTGCGATTCCACTGCGAAAATCACGGCCGTGCACATGGCTACGGTCGTGTGCATGAGGCCTTAGGACTCATGCACACGACCATATTACATCTCTGTTTTGTACAGAGCCCTGATAGGGCTGCCATAGTGTGTACTTTCGTATGTCCCCATATTTCATGTAATTTTTTTCGGACGAATCCAACAGGAAAAAAAAATCGTGGCATGCCTTATTAGACTCTATCTACAGTGGATGCAACGCAGAAGCAATAAATAAGGTGTATTGGAATAAAACTAAAGCATTTACCATTGCTGCAAGGTTTATGATTCTGCTTTTCTGGGAAGTTGTAACAAAGCATAGGCAGCTGTCTTAAAAGGGAACCGGTCACCAGTATTTCACCTATTAAACTCTACTCACCCCTCTATGGATGCGGATGTCAAAATTCATTGGTATTATCCCCTCTCCTAAACTCCTCCTCTGACCGTAAATAACAGTCTGTGAACATTTTGCGCCTTTTATGGTAATAATCCAGCAGTCTCATTTGTTCCGACCGTTAAAAACTGGCCCGCGTCCTATGCCGAGATCCTGTCTGAGATTGCGCGCATGCGCCTGTCATGTATGGTTTCCGTACTTCGTCCGGGCCTCAAATTTAGTTACTGCGTATGCAACAGAACAGGAGATCGATGCGCAAGCGTGGGATTTCGGGAAGCGGAGTTGACACGGAAAGACTTGAGGAATAAAGATATGACTCTTAGGCTGGGTTCACACGACCTATTTTCAGACGTGAACGAGGCGTATTATGCCTCGTTTTACGCCTGAAAATAGGGCTACAATACGTCGACAAACATCTGCCCATTCATTTGAATGGGTTTGCCGACGTATTGTGCAGACGACCTGTCATTTACGCGTCGTCGTTTGACAGCTGTCAAACGACGACACGTAAATTGACTGCCTCGGCAAAGAAGTGCAGGGCACTTATATACATTACATGCAGGGCACTTCTTTGCCACGTAATTTGAGCCGTTCTTCATTGAACTCAATGAAGAGCAGCTCAAGATATACGAGCGTCACAGACGCCTCGTATATTACGAGGAGGAGCATTTACGGCTGAATCGACGCAGCTGTTTTCTTCTGAAAACAGGCAGTCATTTCAGCCGTAAAGGACAGCTAGCGTGTGAACATACCCTTATGCTCATTAGAATACGACACAGGAACACTAAAAGGTACAGAGCCTACTTAGAAAATAATTAAACGTTACATAAAAATGATTTTTCACCCACTTCCACCAGGTACTGCTGGTTTAATAGGTGAAATGCTGGTGACAAGTTCCCTTTAAGTAAATCAATGGAGCTCTCTAGTTTACAAGGTGGGGATTTGTAGCAGATCGAAGTAGTTGATTGTACAGAAAAAACACCAGGGTACTTACTATTTCAATAAAATCAAAGATACATATTAGAAAAAATATTTTTATTACGTAATTGAGAAAACATCAGCCTTTTTCTAAAACATGACAATTACCATGCAGGCCTTTAATAAGCCTGAGCTTTATTACATGTTAAGGCCACATTCACACAGCAGTATTTTGCTCAGTTTTTCCCATTAGTATTCGTAGGCCAAAACCAGAAGTAGAACCAATAAAGAAGAAAAGAATAATGGAAAGATTTGCACGTCTTCGAGGTTATAGACCCACTTCTGGTATTGGCTTACAAATATTGATGCAAAATACTGACCGGAATACTGCTGTGTGAAAGTGGCTATATCCAAATTTTTTCATGTTTTATCTTGTGGAGAGTTTATTACCCAGTGAATGTATTACAAATATATCTTGATCTATATCCTATTGTATACTGAAATATAACATACCATACCACATATAAAAAAAAAAAATTGTTTCTACATATGGCTTTCCCTTTAATAGTTTCTCTCTGAGTTTTTTGACCTATTAAAGTCAATGGGCCAAAAAAATAAATAAATAGGTCAACTGAGAAATGACTATGTCTCATAGTTGACAATAATTGTTATAGTACAAACTCCCCGATCTTCAAGGCCTTTTGTATCATTAGTGCCCCCTGTGAGGCATGTCAGTGTATTTGTATAACATATGAAAAACGTAACAACTTTATTATGAGAATAGAAAAATAATTTAAATAATGCAATCAACAATCAGCCTATAGTGGCGGATTGTACAGAAAATATATATATGTAATAAAGCATTATGAACATCAAGATGCGATTTCTCTAAAGTTGCAGGACAGCACAGGATTAAGCTTCGTTCACATCTGCGCTAGGGCTCCGTTCCGACTGAGCTTTCAGTTGGAAACCTTAGGTTTCCGTTTCCATCACCATTGATTTTAATGGTGACTGATCCGGTGCCAAAGGTTTCGGTTTGCGCCGTTATGCAAGGGTTCCGTCGCTTTGCAGAATCAATAGCGTAGTAAACCTATAGTTTCCGTTTGTGTCTGTCAGGGCTCCGTTCCGACGGAAAGCTCCAACGGAACATTGGAACGGAGCCGTAGCGCAGATGTGAATGAAGCCTTAGCTGTACATGGCAGCAACTTAGCGGACACCAGTCTGCAGGATGAACATTTCATTAAGACAAGGGCACTCCGGTTGCATAATAGGTCTGCCACACATCACAGCAAAACAGACTGAACACTGCAGGGGAATTATTGCCTCAGTATTCACAGTAAAGATAGCGGGATCAGAGTGAAAACCAAATTTGTTTTACAATGTAATCATTGACATCTTCCACATCACGGTTCATCTGATCGTTCCTGGAAGAATTCATCAAAATTCTGGGATTTATCCTCCTCCGTTTCCTGCAAGAACGGTAAAAAACAAAACACCAAGATTTTATAAACAGTGCGTCTAGCAATTCAAAATGCATACAGTAAGCCTGTGTTCACACAGAGTTTTTTGACGAGTTTGACGCGGAAACCGCGCCAAAAAACTCCTCAAAAACCGCCCGAAAATGCCTCCCATTGATTTCAATGGGAGTTGGACGAGTTTTTTTACCGCAAGTAAAAAAAACGCGTCACGGTAAAAAGGAGCGTCATGACCCATCTTGAGGCGGTTTCCGCCTCCAAAACCCCATCTCAATCAGTCAGAAAGAGGAAAAAAAAACCTTGACGAGTGTTTTGACGAGTTTGTCAAACCACTGTGCAAAACCGTCTGGAGAAGTTTTTGCAGGAGGAATTTTCCTCCTGCAAAAAACTCTGTGTGAACACAGCCTAAGAGTTTCATTTCTCAAACATTGGTAACATCTGATAGCAGGTATATGTGGAAGCCACTATATGTATTATAAAGGCCGGTAGTACAAATGTGACTAATTCCATGGGTTTCTAATTATAATTATCCAGTACAAAGGCACAAGTCAAAGGCACCACTTATCATTGTTGTTGATGTGAAAGTGACTAAAAGATGTTTAAATGATTAGATTTTGTGTAGAATCCATCTTGTATATCTGGCATCAATTTTGTTAATTTGGAATCCATCTTGTAGCCTGAAGGAATCCATTTTGTGATTAAGAAGACATGTTGCTTTAAAGCTGATATATCCATGTCAGCATTGTCTGAAACAATTAGGGTATGTTCACACGGCTTATTTTCGGCTGTTTTTCAGGCAGTAAACGGATGAAAAAAATCGGAGGCAGAACGCCTCCAAACTAGGGATGCACGATGCATCAGAACTTCGATACTGTGCATCCCCAAACGGTTCGATACCGTTATTACATGTATTTCGATACTTAGCTGTGCGGCCGCACAGCTCAGTATTGTAACACATGAATGTATGAGAGCGGGGCTGCGGCTGTGTGATACAGTCATTGCCCCGCTCCCGAGTCCTGATAACAAGTGCGCGGGGTCAGGATGATGCGATGCGGCCGGCGCTGCACTAATGAGACAGAACATGGCGGGCGCACTACAAAACCCTCCCATGTTCTGTCCTCAGTGCCTGAACCGCCGCTTATTAGTGCAGTGCCGGCCGCACCAACTCATGCTGACCACGCGCGCACTTACTGTCAGGAGCGGGGCAATGGCTGTATTACAAAGCCGCAGCCCCGCTGGTGGAGATCAGAGAAACCTCTCATCTCCGCCGATATTCCCGTGAATGCTGCGATCAAAGCTGACTGCAGCATTCAGGGGAAAATGAGAAGGGGGGATGCCCCTTTGATCACTTCACAGGGAATTCCTGTGACGAGATTGAGGGACATACCATATATGGGCAGACAGCCCAGGGTCCATTGAAGGACCCCAGGGCTGTCCTACCATATTTCCTGTTGTTATGGCATACTTAGGTATGTCCTAACAACTGCCTGTGTACTATCAGTACACAGCCTAATGTACTGACATATAGATATATGCCTGTGTACTACCCGTATATAGATATATGCCAGTACATTAAAGTTTAGAAAATAAAGTAAAAACAAAGTAATGCTAAATAATAAAAAAAATACACATACACCTTTTTTTTACAATAAACATTAAAATAAGTTTCAATACATAAAATATACACGTACTCAGTATTGGCGCGGCCGTAATAACCTGCACAACAATTTTTTTGCGTAATTTAGGATGTGTACGCTGTAAAAAAATAAAATAAAAACTGCTTTCTATCACTTATTGTGGGGCACAAGGTTTGATGAATTTAACCTCCATGTGCCTCACATTAATAGTAATTAAGCCCATCATGTACCTTACAGATTAACCCATTATGACTGAGAAACATGATGGAGTTAATTACTATTAACGTGAGGCACGGGGAGGTTAAATTCATCATCACACCACACGCCTCACATCAGAAAATGGAAGAACTTTTTTTTTGTTTTAATTAAGTACGAAATCGAAACCAATCTGCCAATTGATTTCAATGGTAAAAACGGCATTCTGTTCCGACGGGCCATTTTTTTACGTGGCCGTTTTAAAAAGTGCATGTCACTTCTTGAGATGTTTTTGGAGCCGTTTTTCAATGACTCTATAGAAAAACAGCTCCAGAAATGGACGTAAAAAACGCGAGTTGCTAAAAAAACCAAAAACGTCTTTTCAGACGTTTTCGATTTTGTGTGTGCACATACCCTTATATGTTTTTGTTCCTGAGCTGCATGTTTGAGGCCCTGTTCACACAGTTTTTTGACACGTTTTTTTGACGCGGAAACCGAGAACGGTTTTGTTTACTGTCAGGGAGGGGGCATTTGACCCTTAGCCTTGATGACGTGACATGTTTTGGGAAATCATAGTTTTACATTTAAAAAGTTTTTTTAAGCCTATAATTGGTTCAGAACAAACATACTTTCATTGTATGCTATTGGCTAAATCCCAACCAAACCTAACATCGTAAACGATTGGCTGAAATCAAGTCTACACCCTTTTTCAAAAAGATATTATTGTAATTGTTTTGATCAATAAAGTCAGAAGTATTTTTGAGCATACAAGGAGTCTCTCTGTGTCTCTTACTTTTCCCCAATATATCGATATAACCTATGATTTGGATCTGGATAAATTCACTGGGCAAATATTGCTTGAGATCTGCATAAATAATTCTATTTAAAAAAAAAAGCTTTACATTTGTTTTTCATAAATCCTTAACATACCCTTGGCTCTTTAAACTCCAGGTCTTCCCCATATTGTATAGAAAAATCTATATGTTGGAGGACGATGTTAATGCATTCTTCATCTGATCGGTCAAATGGTAAGAACCGGACAATGCTGTAATCATCAATCTAAGTAGGAAAAAAAAAAAAATGAATAAGATGAAGATAAGCTTATATAACAAAGCTATATATTCTCATGATCATCAGCAGCGATACAAGTTAGGACCACCAGTGTGAACAAACGTATGGTTTTCCTGGTAAGTCAGGTTGGTAGCTGTGGAGAGGTATATTATTCTTGCCATTTAGCTGAAGTATTCCATGGCAGAACTCATACTACTACAGACTGAAAATGGTAATTCATTTCATTGTCAATTTAGGCTCCATAATTAGCAGAATGGATATAGAAGAAATATTAACAATTTCACAATTTACCAATCCACAAATGGCCTTTGTCAACTTCTTGAATTTCTTGCTTCTCAGCTTACTTGTTGAGTCCTCAATCATCGAATACATGTCTGGGTCTAAGAATCTGTCAGTGGGGAGAGCAATGATTTGAGGTAGAACTTCACTTCTACACATGCCAAATTCAGAGATAACATAATAAGAAGGACCGTTTTAATCTCACTTTTCAATTTCCTTTTTAGCTTTCTTGTTCAATAAATCCATCTTGGTCATGATATTGCACTGTGGTATCTCTAAAGAGATCATAGCACTCAGGGCAGCCATGACGCCGGAAATAAACTGAAAGAGAAATACAAACAGCTTTTAAAGGGAAAGTATCACCTATATTTTTTTTCATAATTAAAAGCCAGATTTTTTATTTATTCTATGTGCTGTACATGATTATGGGGGCAGCCATCTTGCCTGAGCTGCTGTTAACATTTATAGATATGCTTTACAGCAGCCACATGGCCCATAGAAACATGTAAATGTTCGGACTATAAGACGCACCTGATCATAAGACGCACCCAGGTTTTGGACAACAGAAAATAGGATAAAAAATATTTGTTCTGTTTCACCACATTCTGAGAGCCATAACTTTTTTTTTATTTTTTTTTTCATTGATTGAGCGGTGTGAGGGCTTATTTTTTGCGGGACAAGCTGTAGTTTTATTCGCACCATTTCTTGGTACATACGATTTTTTTGATCACTTTTTTTTTTTAAATTCATTTTTTTAAGTGCTAAGGTGACCAAAAAACAATTCTGATGTTTTCACCGTGCAAGTTAAATAACGGTATATTGTGATAGAGCGGACTTTTACGGACGCAGCGATACCAAATTATTTTATGTTTTACATTGTGCTTGGGGGAAAATGGGAAAAGGTTATTATTTTTACACTCCTGAAAATGTATCAAATTTATTTTATTTTTTTACACATTTTATTAGTTCCCCTAGGGGACTTGAACCAGCAGCTACTTGGTTACATGTGGAGTTACTGAAACAGCGTAACTTGCTGAGCTACACGGTTTCCATAACTCCTATTCAGTTCTATGGGAGTTACGGAAACAGCATAGCTCAGCGAGTTACGCGGTTTCAGTAACTCCACATGTAATCAAGTGGCCCGGAGAGCACAGAAGGCTGGAACGGGATTTAGGGGGCCCCGTTCTACAAATAGGTGCGGGTCCCTGCATCGGTCTGACATTTATGACCTATCCTGTGGATAGGTCATAAATGTCCTTCATGGAAAAAACCCCTATAAATGCCGCGGTTGCTATTAAACGCGGCATTTAACTAGTTAAAGGGGTTTGCCATAAAACACTTGTAGCCCCTATCCACAGGATAGGGGCTACATGTGGGATCGTTGGGGGTCCAACCGCCGCGCCCCCAGCGATGAGAACAGGGGACCGAAAGTCACCCAGAGCGCTACATAAGAAACTTGGACTTCCGGGTTCTGTGTCCGACTTATTTGTTCGGCAGCACCATAGAAATCAATGGACAGCAGCTCACACATGCGCAGAAGAATCCCATTAATTTCTATGGAGCTGCCGGACACAGAACGCGGAAGTCAAAGCTTCTCATGTAGCGCTCTTGGTGACTTTCGGTCCCAGTTCTCCTTATTGCTGGGGGTCGGACCCCCAGCGATCACACATGTATCCTGGTGATAGGGGATACATGTGTTTTATGGCACAACCCCTTTAAACTGCTAGGAACAGCGAAATTGCTGTTCCTTGCCGTTAGAGCAGCGTGTCAGCTGTAAAACACAGCTGACACCTGCAGTGTATCGAGCGAGCTCAGCGCGTGAGCCCGCTCCATACATCATACCCGAGTCCCTTGACTGCGGACTATAAGACGCAGGGACTTTTTAGCAACATTTATTCTTGCTAAAAACGGAGTCATATAGTCCAAAAAATACGTTAAGTGTTACCTCTCATTGTATTCCTGTCTGTGATGATAATGAGATGACTGCTGAGAAATGATCTCTCCAGAACATGAAGCGTCAGTCTATTGTGAGGCTCAGTGGTCATAGTGAAACCTGCAAGCAAAAAATCTTCCCACTATACTTTTTCTCTGTGTATGTTCCTCTCCTACTTTTGGCTTCGATATACTGATGCAAAATCTCATGTAAAAAAGACAGAGTACTCTTAGGCCTAAACACGAATTAGGCCTAACGTGTGAAAATACGGACGTGAAATACGCTCATGTGAATAAGGCAGGTTGTGTTTTTTACATGCACAAAACCGACACGTTCGTGTGAATAAGGCCTTAGAGTTATTATTAGACATCTCCTCTGATGTCAGGTTCTCTTCAATTTCACAAAGACGTGATGACACTAATGAAATAAGACTGCAGCAGAAGTGGTGACCTCCAGTGCAGGGTTTGACAGCTTTTCGGACTGTTCATTTTCCTGTTTGGCTGTTAACCCCTTCCCGCTCCTGGACGTACTATTAGGTCATGGTAGCTGTATCGTTCGCGCTCCATGACCTAATAGTACGTCTCGGGAGTAACGGCCGTTTCGGCCGTCCTCCCGACACATACAGGAGCTGTGACAGCTGCTGTCTCGTACAGCAGCTGTCACAGCGGGGACCGATCGCTGTGTCCCCGCTGATTAACCAGTTAAAAGCTGCGTTCTATAGAGATCGCGGCTTTTTAGGGGTTAAGCTGCCATCGCCGGCCTACTACACGATAGCGGCCGGCGATGGTGACTATGGCAACCGGACACCAAACAATGGCGTCCGGCTATGCCATAGACGGAAGCCTAGTGGGTCCTGACAACGTCAGGACCCACTATGCTTGCTGTCAGTGAGTAGCTGACAGTTCTAATACACTGCACTACGCATGTAGTGCAGTGTATTAGAATAGCGATCAGGGCCTCCTGCCCTCAAGTCCCCTAGTGGGACAAAGTAATACAGTAAAAAAAAAAGTTAAAAAAAAGATGTGTAAAAATAAGAAAATAAAAGTTTTAAAAGTATTAAAAGTAAAAATACCCTTTTACCTTGTCAGTCATTTATTATTAATAAAAATATATAAACAAACAAATAAACTATACATAATTGGTATCGCCGCGTCCGTAACGGCCTGAACTAAAAAATTATTTCGTTATTTATCCCGCACGGTGAACGCCGTAAAAGAAAATAATAATAAACCGTACCACAATCACAATTGTTTGGTGACTTCACCTCCCAAAAAATGGAATAAAAAGAGATCAAAAAGTCGCATGTATCTAAAAATGGTACTGATCGAAACTACAGTTCGTTACGCAAAAAATAAGTCCTCGCACGGCTTTATTGATGGAAAAATAAAAAAGTTCTGCCGCTTAGAATAAGGTAACACAAAAAGTGAATGATTTTTTACAAAACTTATTTTATTGTGCAAACGCCATAAGACAAAAAAAACTATAAACATCTGGTATCGCCGTAATCGTATCGCCCCGCAGAATAAAGTGAATGTCATTTATAGCGCACGGTGAACGCTGTAAAAAAAAATAGAATAAAAAAACAATAGTAGAATTGCTGTTTTTTTAGTCACCACCCCACCTAAGAATAGAATAAAAACTGATCAAAAAGTCCCAAGCACCCCATGAAAACTACAATGGATTCCTCAAGGGGTCTAGTTTCCAAATTGGGGTCACTTTTGGGGGGTTTCCAATGTTTTGGCACCACAAGACCTCTTCAAACCGGACATGGTGCCTAATAAAAAAAAGAGGCCTCAAAATCCACTAGGTGCTCCTTTGCTTCGGAGGCCGGTGCTTCAGTCCATTACCACACTAGGGCCACATGTGGGATATTTCTTAAAACTGCAGAATCTGGGCAATACGTATTAAGTTGCGTTTCTCTGATAAATCCTTTTGTGTTATAAAAAAAATGGTATAAAGAGGATTTTCTGACAAAAAAAAAAATGTAAATTTCACCTCTACTTTGCTCTAAATTTCTGTGAAACACCTAAAGGGTTCATAAACTTTCTAAATGCTGTTGTGAATACTTTGAGGGGTCTAGTTGATAAAATGGGGTGTTTGATAGGGGTTTCTAATATATGGGCCCCTCAAAGCAACTTCAGAACTGAACTGGAACCTAAAAAAATAAATAAATGAGGCAATACTTCGTTTCTTACATTATACGGATAATGAGCCGTTCCCACCCCGAGATGACCCCAGTTTTGACCGTTTGTATAAACGGAGACCCCTATTAGACCGTTTTAGTGCCCGGTTTTCCCAAGCATACACCCCCGAGAAGTGTATTTCTATTGATGAGTCCCTGGTACATTTTAAAGGGAGGGTTCAATTCCGCGAGTACCTGCCGGGTAAGAGGGCAAGGTATGGCGTGAAGATGTATAAGCTGTGCGAGAGGGCATCAGGGTATACCTACAGGTTTAGGATATATGAAGGAAAGGCCACCCCCAAACCAGACTGCATCCTGGACTACAATAGGTACATGGGAGGGATGGACTTGTCAGATCAAATCCTGAAGCCCTACAGCGCCATGCTGTGAGGTATAAGAAGCTGGCCGGGCACATCATACAGATGGCATTGTACAATGCGTACGTGCTACGTCGATGTGCAGGCCAGAGGGGAACTTTCCTGGAATTTCAAGAGGTGATTATCAAGAACCTAATCTTTAGGGACCAAGAAGGGGGGGCACCCAGTACTTCTGGAAGCGGTGCCACACGCATTGTACCAGGGCGGCAACACTTTCCAGGAGAAGTTCCCCAAACTGGCAAGAAGGGAAAAAGTCAAAAGAGGTGCAAAGTTTGCTATAAGAGGGCGATAAGGGATGACACAATATATCAATGTGACACGTGTCCCGAATAACCAGAGCTCTGTATGAAAGAGTGTTTTAAAATGTATCATACATCCCTTGGTTTATAATTTACCCCAATTTTGCTTACCCTGATGCACTCCGCACAGCTTATCCCCCCTCGTCTTTCCCCTCTGGGCCCTGCTGTGTGCCCAGGCAGCTGATAACAGCCACATGTAGGGTATTGCCATACCCGGGAGAACCCACATTACAGTTTATGGGGTGTAGGTCTCCGGTCAAAATGCTCACTACACCTCTAGATGAATGCCTTAAGGGTGTAGTTTTTAAAACGGGGTCACTTCTTGCGGGTTTCAACTGTACTGGTACCTCAGGGGCTTCTGCATACATGACTTCGCACTAGAAAATCCCCAGTAGGCCAAATGGTGGTCCTTTCCTTCTGAGCCCTCCCATGGGCCCAAACGGCAGTTTTTCACCACAAATGGGGTATTGCGGCACTCAGAACAAATTGCGCAACAGAACGGGGTATTTTGTTTCTTGTGAAAATAAGAATTTTTGAGCTAAAACGACATATTCTTGGAAAAAAATAATTTTGTTTTAATTCCCAGCCCAATTCAAATAAGTTCTGTGAAAAAACTATGGGGTCAAAATGGTCACAACACCCATAAATGAATTCCTTGAGGGTTGTAGTTTCCAAAATGGGGTCACTTCTGGTGGGTTTCCATTGCTTTGATACCTCTGGGGCTCTGCAAATTCGACACGGCACCCGAAAACCAAACCAGCAAAATCTGCACTCCAAAGAACACACAGCGCTCCTTCCCTTCTGAGGTCTCCCATGGGCCCAAACGGCAATTTATCGCCACAAATGTGGTATTGCTGCACTCAAGAGAAATTGGGAAACAAAATGGGGTATTTTGTTCCCAGTGAAAATAAGAAATTTTGATCACAAATGACATTTTATTGGAAAAAATGAAATTTTTTTCATTTCACAGCCCAATTCAAATACGTGCTGTGTTTTTTCACAGCACGTATTTGAATTGGGCTGTGAAATGAAAAAAATTTCATTTTCAGTTTTTCTGTGTGGTCAAAATGGTAACAACAACCATAAATGAATTCCTTGAGGGGTGTAGTTTCCAAAATGGGGTCACTATTGGGGGATACCTACTGTTTTGGCACCTCAACACCTCTTCAAACCTGGCATGCTGCCTAAAATATATTCTAATTAAAAAGAGGACTCAAAATGCACTAGGTGCTTCTTTGCTTCTAGGGCTTGTGTTTTAGTCCACGAGCGCAGTAGAGCCACATGTGGGACATTTCTAAAAACTGCAGAATCTGGACAATACATATTTAGTAGTGTTTCTCTGGTAAAACCTTCTGTGTTACAGAAAAAAAAAAAAAAAAAATTTGAAATTCAGCAAGAAAAATGAAATTTGCAAATTTCACCTCCACTTTGCTTTAATTCCTGTGAAATGCCTAAAGGGTTAAAAAACTTTCTAAATGCTGTTTTGAATACTTTGAGGGGTCTAGTTTTTAAAATGGGGTGTTTTATCAGGGTTTCTAATACATAGGCCCCTCAAAGCCACTTCAGAACTGAACAGGTACCTTAAAAAAAGCTTTTGAAATTTTCTTTAAAATATGAGAAATTGCTGTTTATGTTCTAAGCCTTGTAACGTCCAAGAAAAATAAAAGAATGTTCAAAAAACTATGCCAATCTAAAGTAGACATATGGGAAATATGAACTAGTAACTATTTTGGGTGGTATAACTGTCTGTTTTTCAAGCAGATTCATTTCAATTCTGAAAAATGCTATTTTTTCAAAATTTTCTCTAAATTTTGCAATTTTTCACCAATAAACACTGAATATATCGACCAAAGTTTACCACGAACATGAAGCCCAATGTGTCACGAGAAAACAATCTCAGAATCGCTTGGGTAGGTTTAAGCATTCCGATGTTATTACCACATAAAGTGAAATATGTCAGATTTGAAAAATGGGCTCTGAGCCTTAAGGCCAAAACAAGGCTGCGTCCTTAAGGGGTTAAACATACCTTAAAAGATTCCACCATGAATTGAGAATCAACCAGGAAAACGCCACAGACTCTGAACTCCCACTGCTGAAGCTGTTCCACCAGGTACTTCATAACAGGTAGATGAGTGTATAGTTCAATTTGACCTAGGTAAATTCATACAACGTAATTGACATTTCACTAGCACCATTATAGAAATGTAAAATGCTTTTTTCCCCCTATTCTGGATTTTATTTTTGCAAAACCATCACGGATACCCTCATTACATGTGTTCCATATGCTTTATAAGGGTATAGAGATAAGGCTGTGTTCACATATCATGGATTTGCCATTGGTGTGAACACAGCCTAAGGCCACATTCACACTAGCGTATTATGATCAGTAATTGGAAGCCAAAAGCAGGAGTGGATCCTACATAGAGTAAAAGTATCATGCAAAGATTAGTAGCTCTTCCGTGTTTTGAACCTACAGGACCTGCTCATCAATAAAGGGAGGTCCTGTCATTACATCCCTTCTATTACCTAGAGCAGGACATGTGCTGAGAACATCTGATCACTACAGGACCTGCTCATCAATAAAGGGAGGTCCTGTCTTTACATCCCTTCTATTACCGAGAGCAGGACATGTGCTGAGAACATCCGATCACTACAGGACCTGCTCATCAATAAAGGGAGGTCCTGTCTTTACATCCCTTCTATTACCGAGAGCAGGACATGTGCTGAGAACATCCGATCACTACAGGACCTGCTCATCAATAAAGGGAGGTCCTGTCATTACATCCCTTCTATTACCTAGAGCAGGACATGTGCTGAGAACATCTGATCACTACAGGACCTGCTCATCAATAAAGGGAGGTCCTGTCTTTACATCCCTTCTATTACCGAGAGCAGGACATGTGCTGAGAACATCTGATCACTACAGGACCTGCTCATCAATAAAGGGAGGTCCTGTCTTTACATCCCTTCTATTACCGAGAGCAGGACATGTGCTGAGAACATCCGATCACTACAGGACCTGCTCATCAATAAAGGGAGGTCCTGTCATTACATCCCTTCTATTACCGAGAGCAGGACATGTGCTGAGAACATCCGATCACTACAGGACCTGCTCATCAATAAAGGGGAAATCATATTTTATTAAACAGAATTGTTACCACGTGCCATTTTTTCTTTTGGAATAGTAGTTAAGACCTCCCGGTCACAGTTTCTGTATTAAGGCCGTCTCAGCGATGTCAATTGTTTGTAAAGGACCATACACGACACGATTCAGAGCAGTACTAGGGCATTCAGGTTTGTGCTTTCAGGTTATTTTCGCTACCTTTAGTATATTTGGCTTCTAATTTGCAGCTTTAAGAATAACCTGCTGAACATTCTTAACATATCTTCTAAAGGTTATAGAATCACCTGGGCAGTCAAACAGTATGTAGTCATCTTCAGTGTGACCCAAGCAGCTCTCCAGCCAGTCAAAGTTATTAGCAAAGTACTCCATACAATACACAAGTCCTCCATTAGGACCAAATCGCAGGGATGCATCTTCCATCACATCATCTACTTCAATCAGCTCCCGAATATCTGAAATGGAATCGAAGCGATTAGGAACAGGGAAACTTGTTTGTGTTGTGTGAATATCATGCATTTGCATTGCCCCACATGTATTATTCTTGGCAGATAGTCAGCTAAATGTAAATACTACAAGCGTTTACCACCAACAGTAGAGTGAAGGCCCTTTTACACTGGCCAATTATCGGTCAAACTAGAATTATCTTCCCCGAAAATTTCCCTGTGTAAACGGGGCAGCGATCAGCAGATGAACGAGCAAACGCTTGTTCATCGGCTGATTGCATCGTTTTAAATGTGCAAAATATTATTGTTGTTGGCAGCACATTGCCCTTTGTAAACGGAGACGCGCTGCCGACATGATACAAATGTATGGGGACGAGCGATCGGAGTAACGAGCACTCGTCTTCATACGTTGCTCCTTGTGAACGCAGCAAACGAGCGCCGATCAACGAGCTGTCTCATTGATCAGCGCTCGTTCCACCGGCCAATTACCGAGTCTAATCGTATTGAAGAACACTACAGTCAGGCTTTTCCCAGCCTGAGAGAACTGATTCGATTATATTCATCTGCACAACAAATGGACACAGGACAATAAAAAGCATTTTGGTCACAAGCCAGCAACTAACGGCCCTTTTATGCTTCATTCACATTTGCGTTGGGGTGCCCAGGAACAGAATCCATAGGTTTCCGTTTGCATCACCATTGATTTCAATAGTGACGGAGCCGGTGCAAATGGTTTCAGTTTGTCCCCATTGTGTAAGCGTTCCGTCGTTTTGACAGAATGAATAGCGCAGTCGTCTACGGTATTGATTCCATCAAAACGACGGAACCCTTGCACAACGGTGACAAACGGAAACCATTTGCACCGGCTCCGTCACTATTGAAATCAATGGTGATGCAAACGGAAACCTATGGTTTCCATGTGTTTCAGTTTGAATTCTGTTCATGGGTTCTCCTGACGGAAAGCTCTGACGCAACCCATGAACGGAGTCCGGACGCAGATGTAAACAAAGCCTTACATGGGCAAATTTTCTACTAGGCAAGCGCCGATTGACAATACAGCTTGTCAATTGGCACTTGTTTGCGCCATTTAAAGGCTATGTACACATTTGAGGGCGTTTTTTTAGTAAATAGATTAGTCCGTGTGTTTAGTGTAACTTTGTAATTAGTCTTTATTAAAAAATAGTTTTACTATTAAAAGTAAAATATTTTTTTAATAGAGACTAACTGCAAAGTTACACTAAACACACGGACTAATCTATTTACTAAAAAAACTTCCTCAAACCATCCATTTTGCATCTTGTAACTACCAGACAGAGTAACGAAGTGCAGAGATTGTGAATAGACATCCCGTGGAATGTCTATTCACTGTCTAAACACTTCAGTATTGTTAATGTGTTCGTATAAGACAGCACATAAGGATCTAGCAGGATCCCTATGCGCTGAGTAAATGAATGGAGAGAAGTGTATGACGCTGATTGGTCAGCATCATACACTCCTCTGTACAACGCCCACTTGGTCTAAAGTAAAAATACTCCCACTTAGGCATTAAGCAACTCATTAGCATAAATCTAAAAACGCTAATAAAGTGGTGAGAAGCATTAGGGTATGTGCACACACACTAAATACGTCCGTAATTGACGGACGTATTTTGGCCGCAAGTCCCGGACCGAACACAGTGCAGGGAGCCGGGCTCCTAGCATCATAGTTATGTACGATGCTAGGAGTCCCTGCCTCTCTGCAGGACAACTGTCCCGTACTGTAATCATGTTTTCAGTATGGGACAGTAGTTCCACGGAGAGGCAGGGATTCCTAGCGTCGTACATAACTATGATGCTAGGAGCCCGGCTCCCTGCACTGTGTTCGGTCCACTACTTGCGGCCGAAATACGTCCGTCAATTACGGACGTAAATAGTGTGTGTGCACATACCCTTACTGTCACCTACATTATAGCGCCGATCTCCTTATGTAGGAGATAGGGCACTTATAATGTGGTGACAGAGCCTCTTTAAGTAGAGCACTGTGATGTTTTTATAACCTATGTGTATTTTACTCAACAACTTACCTGCCATGACAGGATAGTCAAAATATTCTGCTGCTGGATCCAGATTTACAACTTGCACTGACCTGTTCAGAGCCTCACAGTGCTGGACTATGGTAGAACAGTATGTGCTCTGCAGCAAAACAAACAGGTCACAAGAAAAGATTAGTAGTGGAAGAAGTGGCTCTCCAGCTGTTGTAAGACTACAATGCCCAGCATGCCCTGACATACGTACCTATAATACTAGTACACATGGAGCACTGGTACAGGGGATATACAATATAATCAAACATTATGTAACCATTGTACTCTGGGTTTAAATTCCTGACCATTTTCAACACATGCATTTTAAACCGTGTCAGCTGCTTGCTTTCATTGAATGTAAACATTTACAGGCTGAATCTATACAGACCTACTAGCCCAAGGTTTGCTACAGATGTGCCAGGATTTCCTGGTCTGGATACATTGTAGCAAGCTGTCAGAACTATGTCTGTACAGGCTTTCAGCCCCTGAATATAAAGAAACAAGTTTCCATTCACAGACAACAAGCATAAAAAATAATTATTTATATATAAAATCACTAATTTTGTTATATGAATTGATTTACTAATTCGCTGTGTGACTACTAAAGTCAGTAATGAAATGGCCATCATAGGCTGCGCTCACCTTTCCACTGCCCGCCGGTCCCATCACAAGCTGCGCATAGCGAGGCATGGTGTCTACAGTGCACACCGGCACGAAGACGGAGCGAGTGTTTACAAGTGTTTCACTTCCGGGACAGTACGGTGGCCGCTACAGTTCAATCCGCGAAACTGCAATATCCCTGATACGGTAGCAACAAAGTCATGCGGAAAATCCAGTCGCCTCTTTTGCTAACCTAACAAAAGCAGTAAAATAATAGAGAACTATTTTATCTGCATAGATGGGATAGCGTCACTTAAACGCCCGCATAGTTTATAGAACAAGACCAGAATTTATCACACATCATTATATATCAATATTGGTAGCGGGTGCTCTGGCGCATGCGCAGTTAGAATTGTTCTCTCTGCATGTTCTGCGTTGTTTCGCTTCTCTGGAGCATCCAAGGAGGAGACAGATGTGAACCGTGCCGTGTGCATGTTACCATGGGGGCATCGCATGTTCCTAGAAGGATAAAAGCTGGGCGAGGCTAATGGTTGCACCTTACATGAGAAGATGGAGAGACACACAACCAGCAATTATAGGGTTAAGAAAATATCTTCAGATAAGCGGGACCAAAAGAAACTCAGTCACAAGGATCTTGAAGATGGTGAGTGCCATATCAGATAACTTATTTTTTAATCGTTTGTTATATCACGTTTATTTACTATGTTTAGCGTGTACGTCAGGAAAGCTTTATGAGCCAATTGGCCTCCGCTTGGCTGGTATACGTTTTTTTTTTAAAATAAGCTATAACAGCGTAGTACATCCCGGAAAAAAAAGTATACAGCGCGGCATTTGTTTTCTCAACATGGGAGACTATGGTTGACGTATACCACTCTATGGCTAATGTATACGTCATTTAACGTATAACGGATACCATCATAGTCTATGGGTGAAGGATTCATTATACAGATTCCTAATATTGGCATCCGTCACCCATAGACTATAATAGTATCGGTTTAACGAATGCATTATGAACTCTTATGACCCCAGTTCATGACGTATCCGTTTAACGTATACCATTAGGGCACGGCCAGACGTGGCGTAATTGCTCAGGAATTCCGCTGCGGACAGTCCGCTACGAAAAACCGGTTGCAGACATGTTCTCTATTGGTTTCCACACCTTTTTAGTTAGGTTCGTGCAGACGTGGCGGAAAACTCCGCTGCGGACCATAGGCTGCGGTGCGGAATTTGGTGTCTGCAGCATACACTGGCTGTTGCGGACTTGTTGCGGAATTTCTCCATTGACTTCAATGGAGATTCAAAATTCCGCAATCAAATCCGCAGATGTTATGTGTGTTGCGTTGCGGATTAGTTTTACGAACAGGATATTTTTTCATTCTGGCTGGACTTATATGTTTCGAGGTCTATAGCCAGACTGAGATGAAATGTGGTGCTTTTCTGTTTACATTCAGAGTTTGACAGCTCTTGCGCGAATCACGCAGTTCGCACTGAAGTGCTTCCGTGCGGCATGCGTGGTTTTCACGCACCCATTGACTTCAATGGGTGCGTGATGCGCGAAAAACGCAGAAAGAACGGACATGTCGTGACTTTTTTTCAGCGGACTCACGCTGAGTAAAAATCACGCACATGTCCGCACGGCCCCATAGACTAATATAGGTCCGTGATTTTCACGCGTGTTGCACGGACGTGATTCCCGTTCGTCTGAATAAAGCCTTAGGAGATCCGTCACAACCTATACGTGGGGAGCTTTTCCTGGTGTAAACATCAAATGTAGTTCAACAAACGTGATTTGCAGGGGCCTTAGATAGGAGATTATCTGATCACCGCAGGTCTGGCTGATTTTGCTGGGGGAAGCTGCAATACACGGACAGCTTGAGCCTGCCAGAGCGGTTTTCCGTTGTGGCTCATATAGACAGGACAATTATCGGTAATGAGCGTTATATTAACGCTCGTCTGCCTGATAATCGTCCTGTGTAAAACCCCCTTTAGGTTAGCCACCCCTTATATAAATAAACATGCATTATTGGCCAAACACGTATCGTACTGTTATCTTAATGTATATGCAGCTTTATAGCAATAATGAGAATAGAGGAAGAATTCGGGAATATTTTTTTATTTTTTTTAAGGAGTTCATGATCATATCAATTCAAAGGATTCGGGCACAGGATGCAGGTCATGTCAAACTTTTCCTTTAAGACTGCAGGTCAAAACAATCAAAATTCCGAAGGCTATGAAAAATGAAGCATTTCTAAAGGTAAAGTCTTCTTAACCATACTTAAAGAGTCTCTGTCACCAGATTAATACTTCTCTATCTCCTACCTAATCTAATAAACGCTTTGTTGTAGATAACTACTGTTGTTTTTTTTTGTTTTTTTTAAAAACTTTTATTATTGGCAAAGTTCTGATCATTTTTAGATTAATGCTAATTTTTTCTAAATTCCCAACTGGCTGATTTTTTTTCGTTTCACCAAGTGGGTGTTGTAAAGAAAAGTGTATGATGCTGACCAATCGGCTGCCGCTTGTAATTTCCGACCATGTAAGTAGAAAACAGCGTAGCTCACATGCTACGCTGCTTCTATAACTGCCACTCACTTCTATGGGAGCTACGGAAACAGCATAGTTCAGCAAGCTGCGCTGTTTTTTGATTACATGGTTGCAAATTACAAGTGGCAGTGTGAAACGAGAAAGGTAGAATGGGGTCAAGGGGGCCCCATTCTATTAATAGGTGCAGGTCCTAGAGGTGGGACCCGCATCTATCTGACATGCATGGCATATCCTGTCGATATGCCTTAAATGTCTGTGATGGGCAAACCGCTTTAAGTCTTGTCCCATTTATAACTATTGATATAGCATTTGCCAAGTCTTAGGGCTCATGTTTAAGGCCTCATTACGGCTCCATACAGTACCTCTGTATGCCTTCGATTTCACATGGAGCCTTTTTCTGTCTGTACAATTGAATTGTATTGCTGCAGCATAAACCTAGGTTGTGGAAAACTTTACAATGTACGCCTATTGGCAAAAATATTCCGTAACGCAAGAACTAGAGAAATCTATCTGCGTTGCAGAATATTTTTACAATAGGCATACATTCTAGTTTCTGCAGTGTACTTTTACGCTGTGGAAATACAATGCAAGTATGCCATGTGTTAGTGCACTGAACAGATTAGCTGCGAATTTTCTGCAACGGATTTAATTGAGGAAAATTTGCAAAGTATTACAGTAACAGCAAAGTGGATTAGATTTGAACCAGTGGCGTAACTACCGCCGTAGCAGCCGTATCGGCTGCTATGGGGCCCGCGGCATGAGGGGGTCGTGTCGCCCGCCGGCACGGGCCCCCACCATGGGCGGAGGCTCCGCTAGCAGCCGCTATGGCTGCTACAGCACGACGCCACTGAACACAATTACGGCAGAGCAGGGAGGTATCTCCCCGCTCTGCCATTAAACAAAAGACATGTATCCCCTATCCACAGGTTATCCACAGGATAGGGGATACATGTGTGATCGCTGGCATTGATAGGGAGAACGAGGGACTGAAAGTCCCCTGAAGTTCTCCCTCACAAACCTCGGACTTCCGGGGTCTGTGTCGGCAGCTCCGGAGAAATGAATGGAGCGCCGGTCCCGCTTGTGCGCATGCGTGACCAGCGCTCCTTTAATTTCTCCGGAGCTGCCGACACAGACGCCGGAAGTCAGAGGTTAGTCATGGAGAACTTCAGGGGACTTTCAGTCCCTGTTCTCCCTATCACTGCCAGCGATCACACATGTCTCCCCTATCCTGTGGATAGGGGATACATGTCTTTTATTAGGACACACTGTAGGTCGCATTTTTTTGGGAGGGGGGACGCTGTATGGCGTTCCTTACAGGGGGGACGACGCTGTATGGCGTTCTCTACAAGGGGGGGGGGACGCTGTATGGCGTTCCCTACAGGGGGGGACGCTGTATGGCGTTCCCTACAGGGGGGGGGGGACGCTGTATGGCGTTCCCTACAGGGGGACGACGCTGTATGGCCTTCCCTACAGGGGGTGACGCTGTATGGCGTTCCCTACAGGGGGTGACGCTGTATGGCGTTCCCTACAGGGGGGGGCTTTATGGCGTTCCCTACAGACCCCCCCTGTAGGGAACGCCAGACTCCCTGTAGATAACGCCATACAGCCCCCCCCCTATAGGGAACGCCATACAGACTCCCTGTAGATAACGCCATACAGCCCCCCCCCCCTGTAGGGAACGCCATACAGTCCCCCCTGTAGGGAATGCCAGACAGCCCCCTCTGTAAAGAACGCCATACAGTCCACCCCTGTAGGGAACGCCAGACACCCCCGCCGGAGGGAACGCCATACAGTCCCCCCGTAGATAACGCCATACAGCCCCCCGTAGATAACGCCATACAGCCCCCTCTGTAGATATCTACAAAGGGGGCTGTATGGCGTTATCTACAGGGAGGCTCTATGGCGTTATCAAAAGGGGGGTTTGTAAAAAAGGCACTATCTACAAGGGGGGGGGGTTGTGTGACACCCGGGGGAGGGGGGGGGCCCCAGTCAAAAGTTTGCTATGGGGCCCAGTCTTTCCTAGTTACGCCCATGATTTGAACGAATCTCATCCACATGCAGCGGAAAAAATCTGCTGAGAAAAAATGCATAAATTGATCTGCAGTTTTTTTAATACGCAGCGTGTCAATTTATGCTGTGGAATTGTTGCACTTTTGCTGCATTTTTTCCCGTATGAGTTCAATGAGGAGGTAAAAGGCGCAACAAATAGAAAATGTTGCGATTTTTGTGGCCGAAACAAGCTGCGATTCCGCCACAGAAATCACAAGTCTGAAAAAAAACAGAATAATTTTTTTTGTTTAAATTCTATAAAAAAGTCTATACTTACCTCCTTGTCATTGTCATAGCGACAGCTCCTTGTTACCCCGACTGTTTATTGTGCAGCCTGGCCCTCCTGGGATGACGTTTCATCCCATGTGACTGTTGCAGCCAATCACAGGCTGCAGCGGTCGCATGGGCTGCAGCGTCATCACAGGAGGCTGGGCTGCACGGAGACCAGAGGGATGCGTCGCTATAGCAACGCCAGTGAAGGCAACTATTGACCTTTTTTTTCTTCTATGTTTTCCGCAGCAATGATTCTAGCCAATAATCTGCACCACAATATGGTGCAGTCTTTTAGTCAGAATTCCCTGCGTGTTCTTGAACAGACCATACCCTTAGGATGTATTCACAGATTTTGTTGCATATATTTCTCTGACTAAAAATCAGTCCCATTTATCTGAATGGGGTTGTTACTACAGCAGGTGCATGGATTTCTGCACGTTCCATTCAGATAAATTAAACTGATTTTCAGTCGCAGAAGTTTCTGCATCAAAATCTGCCATGTGTGAATACACCCTCAGGCCTTGTTCACACAGTGCAGATTTGCTGCAGATGGTGCATGCATTTTTTTTTTTACCCAAAACCAGAATTAGATATGGAAGAGCAGACCTATAAGACCTTCCTTTATATATTTCTTCTGTTTAGGTTCCGTTCCTGGTTTTGGCTTAGTAAATACAGGCAAAATCTGCATAAAATCTGCCCTGTGCAAACTAGTCCACACTGAGTTTTTTGGCGCTGTTTTTGACGCGAAAACGCGTCATTTCTTCGTTTGGTGGCAAACATGTCACATTTTGAACTCACGCCGGCTCAATGTCTGTATGGTATACAACAGTTCTATACAAGTGAATGCTACTCCGTGCAAATGTTTCTGAGCTGTTTGCATATACATTTTATATTTTAGCATCCCGAACTTACTATGGGCCAAAAACGATATTTATGCAGCATTGCCAGAATCTACAGCACCAGCAACATGAGAGCCCTGACTGAAAAACATCAGCGTTCACAGATAAGATGTGGTATGGCATGATAATAACACGATGGAAAGTTTTTATGTAAATCCTACTTCAAAGATACGTAAATGTTTCTGCACAATAATATGGAATAAAAGTCAATTTCTGTAAATTATGTTTTCTCCCCCTTGACAAACAGCTGTAACATCAGGTGATTTTTGATGCCTATTTCAGAGCAGTGTATGATAGAGCTCTGTGATATTTAGGTTTATATGACTTGAATCAGGATTTCTGAGTAAAAAGCATAGTAAGGCCCCATGGACACGACCGTAAAAACCTTCAGTAATTTCGGACCGCAATTACGGACTCATTTACTTCTATTGTCCACGGACACCTTACCGTTTATTTACGGGAAGGTGTCCGGGCCGTAGAAGTGTACCGCAAAAGATAGGACATGTCCTATCTTTTTCTTTTTACGGACCGTGCTCCCATACTTAGTATGGGAGCACGGGCCGAAAGTGCGGGCGGCTGTCCACGATCGTCGGTGCCGTGTGCATGGAGCCTAAATCCTGATGGGACTCCTTAGAAGAGGCAGTAATGGCTCTTTCACACACTTACTTTTTCAGCGCCATGCGTTTTAATGCTTTCTAAGGTTTTTTTTTTTTTAACGTGTTTTTGGTGGCGTTTTTTATTTAGTGTTACATTTGCTCAGGTGTTTTTGAAGTCGTATATAGAAGCCTATGGAAAACAGACTAGAAAAACACCATACCTATAACATGATGCATTATTTAAAAAAAACACTACCGGCCCCCAAGAAACGCTATGGGGGAAATGAAACAACGTTTCTACGCCAGTTTTCTGGCGTAGAAATGTTGCAGGCGGCCCAAAATGTGCAAAAAATTGTTTCCCCTGCCCATGCCACGTTTAAAAAAAGCAGGCGTAGCTTAGCAATCATTTACTCGATGCCCTTTACTTTGATTTACAGCAGAAACTGGCGTGAATTATAGAGGAAATTTATGCCAGCAACTGGCTGGCATAGACTTAATTTCGTGGCGTACGGACAGTACAACACCCTTATTAAGAGGGGTGTGCCTTTTAAAAAAAATTGTTGCATCAAACTCCAGCTTAATTTTTTATTAAGACTGGCTGTCTTAAAGGAGTTGTCTACTACCGGACAACTGATGACCTATCCACCGGATAGGTCATCAGTATATGATCTGTGCGGGTCCGACACCCAGACTGATCAGCTACTCCGGCTGCCTCCGGTAACCGGTCGTCAATGCCGGAAGCAGATGGCTCCGGTCACGGAATAGCGGCCGAGCTGCAGTACTGCAGTTCTGCTTTTATTGGCCGCTATGCAATGTATGGAGCCTTCTTCTGGCTCCGTACATTCCTCCATACACTTCTCTCCACAACGCCCACTTGGTCAAAAAGTAAAACATGCCCAGTTGTACATTAAGAAACTCATTAGCATAAAGCTAAAATCGCTCATAACTCCGTCAAAAATGATCGTTTTTCTAAATAAAAAACATTGCTGTAATCTACATTACATTTATTTTTTCATTGACATGGCCGTATGATGCCTTGTTTTATGCGGTAGAAATAGGGGTTTTTTTGCCGCACTTTCGGGTTATTAAAAAAATATTTTTACGGCGTGAATATAGGAAAAAGCCATTCTCTGCATTGTTTATTTTGTTTTTGTTTTTATCCCGTCCACGTTTCACGCTAAATAACCTGTTAAATTATTTCTTCAGGTTATTAAGGTCGTGTAGATACCTAACATGTGTGGGTTTTTTGTTTTTATGTAATGTAGGGGCAATAAAATATATTTAATGCAAAATAATGACTTTTTTATATTTATTTTTTTGTTACTTTTTTTTAATCCCATTAAGGGATACCTTTGCCTACAAATCTATTTTTTACTTATAATGTATTAGCATACCCCTTTATGCTAATACATTACACTCTCACTATAAACACAGGCTGCTGTTAGGGCAGCACATAGTGTGCCGTAACAGCAGGCAAACTGAACAGACTGCCCTGGGGTCCTTTCTAGGTCCCCAGGGCTGACTGCAGAGGCATTCCCTGGTCTTTGATCACGTCACCGTGTTTCCGATGACGCAATCAAAGAGGGGAGTTCGCTTTGATCATGCCACAGTCAGGGGTTAAACAACTGGGGTCCGAATGTTTTCCGACTCCAGCTGTATTTAGCAGGCTGCTCTAAGATCAGGAGCTGTAAAATACAGCTCCTGCTTAGAGGATGAGCGCTCACAGGAGTGCTCATCAACCTCTTCTACAACGTCAAGACGGTGGGCAGTCATTAAGGAGTTAAACTTTAAAGTAACATCTGGCAGGAGTATTTTTTAAATAAATAAAAAAGTGCAAGATAACACAGCGAAAAAGTCCACTAAAAACCTGCGTAAACCCAGCCTACGAGTCCAGCCTACCACCTACGGGTTCATTGACAGCTTTCCCTGTATACACACTTAAAAAACAGCTCTACCTAGCACGAAAGTGTAGTTGGAGAAACTCAAAATAATTGGGCTAACAAAAACATTTAGGCCTCATACACATGGCCATATTACGGCTCCAATCTGTACAGAGGTGTAATGGGTCTCTTTCTAGTGCATGGGGCCTCGTATGACTCCAATTTCATACTGAGGTTTACAGTCTTTTTGTCTCAGACTCCATTGTGTATGCCGTATGTGTGGAGGTATTCTCCCGTAGATGCAATGTTCCGTAAATAGGGCACCTGATATAGCCTGTACGGCTCTGTATTAGGGAACCGTATAATTAAAAAAAAAAGCTGGCAAACAGATGGCGGAATCTTTAAAGGGAAGAAACAGGCTGGTGGGTCTTGAGGTATACTGAAGCAGCACAAAACAGAACAGGCTTTACGTCAGAAAATTCCTACAAAGCTTGCTGATGGGAGAAAGAACAGAGAATAACTGACATCATGGGATTGAAAAACTTAGATGGAGAACATTAAAGTGAAAAAAAAGGATTCGATTATTCTTTGTGACTATGCAGACAAGTCCAGTGTGTCAATATGTGAGGAGAGCGTATTTGTTTGTAGTTTTCACTTTCTCTTAGAACAGTTATATTATATTGTATATATTTTTTAAGATTCAAAGAAAGTACATCTGAATCCTCCATCTTCTGGAAAAAGAAAAAATGAAATAAAGGGACATTGTAGAAGGTACGTCATATTATTATTATTATATAAAAATATTCAGTTCTTATAGGATATAAAAGGAGGTAATTTATATTATTGATGCACTACATCATTCCCTAATACTCATCTATGATCGAACAAGCCCCCACCGCTTCCTTCCCAGCACCATCAGCAGATTACAAACACAGATGTAATAATGTGTATGTATGTGTCTATATATATATATATATACATACATAGAGTTGCTCAACGTTAAATCTGCATAATTACAGAATATAAATTATTCTATTATATTAACATTTTGAAGTGTGAACTTGGTTTTTGCCTTTTAATTTTAGTGCCATAGACAAAGTGACTTTTAGGTTTTCCTACAAAATATATTTATACATGTAACGCAAATGTATTATCGCTGGGACCTCGAACAAACAGGGGTCGTGAGCCCACTGTTCCTCTTGACCCACAGAAGTCTGAATGAAGCAGAAGTCAAACATGCGCCCTGCAGCTCCATTTAGCCTATAGATGGACGGAATTAGCCAACACAGCTCCCAGTTGTGAGGCCCACAGCAATCATACATATATCACCTATCCTGTGGATAAATGTATTTCATGGGTATACCCCTTTAAATGGGCAGATTTCCATTTTAGACATTTATGGCATAGCCACAGGGAATGCCCTAAATGTCTTTTTGATGCAGGTCCCGCACCTTTCTTCCAAACGAGGGTTCCCTTCCCCATCCCGGCTGGCGAATGGGACACTTCTGGTGGAAATTCAGTGCAGAGGAATTACTTAAATAGCCAAACTCGCTGTTTCCGTAACTCCTATAGAAGTGAATGGGAGTTATAGAAACAGCTGAGCTCAATGTGCTCCTCTATTTCCAGAACTCGGGACTAGCTTTAACACCTGGATCTCCAGATTTCTCTGCCATGTGCATGAGGCCTAAAACATATATTGACCACCATACTAATAAGGCAGTTTGGTGTCACTAACTATAATGTGTTTTTTTTTGCTGTTTAGAGTACATGCAGCTACTACAACTAATGAAACTTCAAGGACCATAGAAGAAATGCGTGAGCAAATCAGTTGTCTTTCCATGAATCAGACCAACTGTGATGGGTGAACACATTGCAAAAGCAAAATATTGTTGTTTCTTTTTTCATTGCATAAAACATCACCTCGGCTGGGTTCACACTGTGTTCTCCATCGGAATTTAGCGTGTACGTCAGGATGCTCCCGACATTCACGCTAAACGTCTCCGTAGGAGTCCATTGGTCAGGTGGAGGCCAAGAGTGTCCTTTTGGCCTATCTGGTCAGTATACTGCAGAAAATGAAGTATGGAATAGCGTAGTAAGCTATCCCGTGGTATTCTGTAAAAAAAAAAAAAAAAAAAAAAAGATCCATTAAACGGATACCATATTAGCCTTTGGGTGACTGATGCCAACATATGGCATCTGTCACAGGCATCCAGACTTAAAAGCTTTTCGTTACTTTTTTTTCCATGACATTTATTGTATCCGTCACCCATAGGCTATAATGGCATCCGTTTAACGAATATGTAATGAAAAAGCTCACAATGTATTCGGATTCCATATTGGTCTATAGGTGAGTGATGCCACGGTTAGGCATCAGTCACAGCCTCCATTTAACAAACATGTTGGGAGCATTTCCTGGCGTATACCTTAAACAGAGGACAAGAACACCCCTTTGGTCAACTCACGGATCCCCATCGTTCCAGTGCCGCCGCTCGGTTCCTTCCAGCTGCTGCATTTTGACATAGCTGCAGCGATGACGTGCCCGTATACAGGTACAGAAGCACTGGCCTCAGCGCTCCTGTGCCGTATACCCACTGAGACCAGTGATTGGCTGCAGCAATCACATGGGTATATGGGCTCGTCACCGCTGCAGCGATGTCAAAACACAGCGACGGTGCTGGAACGACGGGGATCCGTGAGTTGAGCAATGTTTTTTTTTTTGCTTCCCTTCTACATTGGCCAATTTTTTTTTATTAACTCGGAAAACCCCTTAAAACTACAATCCACCACCTAAATATGTTTTTTTATAAATAATGTTTTACATTCAACCCATCCAAGCCCCCTTACCCCCAGTATATTGGCCGTTTTAATTTCTACAAAAAAATTAATAAATCTTATTAGCAAGTAGTGCTTAGTTCAGAGTGCTAAAATGATAAAACTTTGCAATGTATTCCTGTTGAATACTCAGTCCTTCAGATCCCAATGTACACGGTTCGTCCAGAGTCTTTAATACAGCATTGGAACCCAAGATTTCATGAGAAACATTTGTACTAGGAGTAGATTACAATGCGCTGCTCTTTAAACTCAGCACACGTTATTAAACTATTGTAATGTCGGGGTAGGGAGACAGACAGGTGAGCCCTAATCTACCCGCCACTCAGTCCCTGCCTACTTGCAACGACCCGCCCTAGGCGACGGGGTACAACTGGGCGACGGTCCCTACACTCAATAGGTGTACGACAAACAGACAAGGGTACAAAGAAGCCAGGGAAATGGGGAAGCTGCCCACGGGGACACCGTGAGCAACAAGCGAAGTGAACGAGCCGAGTCAAACCAGGAGATGAGCGAGGTACAAAAACGCAGAGCAGAAGAGTGGTCAGAAAAGCCAAGGTCAGTCACAAGCAGAGGATCAGTAGTTCAAGAAGCTGCAGAAGGGCCAGGAAACCAGCAGAGAGGAATCACAAGCAAAGGAGGAACAGGAAAGGCAGATATAAATAGACAGAGGGCGGGAGCTAGCTCCGTCTGGCCAGGCTGTGATAGGCTCTCCCACTCCTAAGCCTGCCATCCTGGGTGGTGGAAGATGGAGTCAGTCTCACAGACATAGAAGCAGGTGCAGACTGATTACCTATGGGCGTCAACACAGAAGTTGTGTCTGGCAGATCCTTTACAACTATAGAAACATTTTAAAGTGCACCTGTTTCTCACTAAAATCGAGCAGAAGTATGGCATACACTTTATGAAGATCTGCTTCTATGTCCTTTAGTCCAATACATCTAGTGACCTCACAGCACAAAACTTAATAAAAAACAAAAACGGTTGCTCTGCCTTGTATTTGATAGGACTGCTCTTTAAGGCCAGATCACACACACATGTGATGCAGTTTTTGACTTTTTTTTTTTTTTAGCCAAAGCCAGAAGTGGATCCAAAAGGAAGGAAAGGTATATAGAACGGACTGATGCATCTTCTTTTATTTGCGTCTACTCCTTTGTTTGGCTCAAAAAACTGAGCCAAAAAAATGCATCAAAACTGAGTGTGATCCTGGCCTAAAGGTATTTTTCTTCTATTTTTTTTAATGGCATAAATGTCCCAGCAGAAGGACCACCACTGATTAGACAAATATGGCATATCAAATTGGATCATACTTCCCAAATGAATTATAGGTTCCTTATTTACCGGTCTCGCACCGTGACCGTATGGTAATGTTTTTTTTAGAAGAAACTTGAGATTCATGGAGTAGCCCCCACTCCTGAAGTATTAGATGTGACTCTGTATTTGAGATCCACCACTGACGTAGCTCTGCTTTTTCTCTGCTGGGCACGTCTTTCGGGCCTGAACAAGAATGACAAAGACTGTCTCTATACATTCTCTGTCTGGTAAGTAGTACAGAGAACGCAGGGTGAGGGGGTCCTTCACACAGTGAGAGGTAACACTTAAGGGATGAGTGGAGTGCCCTTAGAAAACTTTGTGTATGGGGAAAAAAGAAGTGCATGTAATTCAGAACATAGAATATAGGAAATGATAAAGCATTTGTCATTTTAATTTGTATTGTTATTTTTGTAACATCAGTGAATGTTAACAATGTTATATTTACAAGGTTATTTATACAGGGGTATTAATTCAATGTGGCACACTTGTTTATAACACATGTAATCTAAAAAATCATCACTAGTTAGTTTACAGCAAACATTAAAGCAGCAGTAAGTGAAAAATCACTTTACATTGCAAACAAGGGTACAAAGCTTACATAAACTGCCTAGAGATGCTCACTGATTAAATAATAAATGGGTATTTAGGTTAAAAGGCCAAGAAAAGTTCAAAGGATTTGTTTTAGGACTTCTTGTACTCAATTCGTTCTACTTTGACATCATCTCCAATCAGTTGGTAGACATAGGTGACGACGGTTGAAGCCTGGATATCCATGAGAACAAAGGAAGGAATGATGTTGCTGAAAACAAAAAGAAAATAAAATGTTATTAGTAATTAGAGACAATTATTTTTAAGAGGCATAAAGATTTAAATGAGGGTAGCTATAAAATAGACTGCCAAAATAAACTAAAGGATAAAACCGCTGAAAAGGACATGCAGGCAAAGCTTCGGCAGTAGGCCTCATTTAAATGAGCATATTATACTTTTATTCAAAGGTCCATATTCCAGATGTAGAACTATTTATCATGTAGACCTCAGGGCCGGCATCACGCAGGCAGTAATCACTGGTATGGGAGTGTCGGTGGCATGTCACCAGCGAGAGCCACGCATAAGTATATAAACTACATTTCCAAATTATCGGATAATCCAGCATCAGTTATCCCAAGACTGCTGAATAATCTTTCGTATTTCTTACTCTAATGAGAACTTAATACAGATGTAACAACGTCTTGTTGCGTGTTTAGTAATACATATTGAATCAGGAAAAATACAATCAGCATACAAGCACCTAGATTAGAATTCAGAATAATAATACTATACTAATTTGTCATCAAACAACGAACAGGAAGCAAATGACTTACTTTTCTAAAGCATTGTAGGCTCCCGTAGCAGCCCCTGGGTTAATATAAAACTTGTTTTCATGTTCGAATGCTTCAAATTTGTGTGTATGTCCAGAAATCATGATGTCGACATCAAGCTGCCGCTGCAACAATGCTAGGCTGGCCATATCACCCCAGGGAATCACTTGGTGACCATGGATTAACCCGATCTTAAACTGGCCGACAGTCACAACCTTTTGTTCTGGATAGTTTAAGTTCTAAGGAACAAAAATACACTGCATTGAAAAGTGAGTCAGAATAAAAATTGGTGGGCAATCACTAAACAAAAGGAGTTGCTTATCCATAAACACAATACCCAAAAGTATTATCTTCTGACAGGTCCTAAGATAGAATTTTGTGAAGAAAGGTGTACATTTACTTTATCAAAAACACTCAGTAGACTGAATCGTAGCTCCACTTTTTGTCGTCATCATCCTATGCATTTACATTCAGTAGTTTAGCAAGAAGCAGGGGACAGATGGAAGGAGTATAACTGCAGGATCAAACTACACATAATTAGGTCTGCATAGCAGCTGCAGACACAAAATGGCAGGATATTTAAAATCCATAGATTTGCAACGCTGCTTAATTCCTTATTTTAGATGTACTTAAGTGTTGCCAATGAGTAGCCGTAAAATTGCAGGACTACTGCAATGCAAACAATGTTTCTCTAAGAGGAAAAATATGTGAAAATATCTGACATGGCGGCGCCGTGGAGCCCTAATCTAAAATGAAATTTAAAGCCAAACAGACTCTGAATGGTTAATATAGGCAACAAGGCCACTTTTTCCCCGTGAGTACAGAATCAAACACCCAATGGTTCAGTTGCACCTGTACTAAAAGGGTAAATAGGATGTCACCATATAATTCTTGCTTTGAGGAGTCACCTTCTAAAAGCAAAAAGTAATGAGCATAAGTGCACTGTATTTACTTGTTCCAAAACATATTTATTTCTTTTTAGACAAGTGAAAAAAAACAAGAGAAAATAAACGAGAACCTCATCAAAGTCTCCTCTGACAATGTGAACGTCCCCAGCCAACGTCTTGAGGTAGTCATAGCTCTCCTTGGTGCAGAGATTCCCGGTGCACAAAATATGTTGTATCTTACCAGGAACAAGCAATTTTTTGAATTTTGCTGGCAAGCTGTTACAGCGATGTGGGATGTGCAGATCTCCTAACACCAAGACCAACTACAAAGGTGGGGAGGGAAAAAAAGGACATGAATATAAATCATACAGTAACTTCATGCAGCAATCGAGTATGCACGCAAAACTGGGTGACAATCAAATGTTATAGGATCATGTAACTCATGTCTATTATCCCTTTCACAATAATGCCTGGTGTGTGTATTGTCACCACATTCATACAATACAATTTTACACGTAAGGTAGGAACACACTAGGCGTAAACACTGTAGATTTTCCGCAACGGATTGCATTGGCGAAAACCCACAGCGTAATACAGTAGCAGCAAAGTGGATGAGATTTGAATAGCAGAAAAAAAAAGTAATAAAAAAATCTGCTGAAAAACAGTTCATAAAATTGACCGTTGACCAAATTTAGTTTTTTTTAAAGCCGCATGTTAATTTAGGCCGGGTTCCCACAGGTCGGAAAAAAAACCCACATCATATTTACCCCCTCTCTCTTCTCTGCGCATAGTCCAGCCTTCCTGGATGACGTTGCAGTCCATGTGATGCTGCAGCAGTCACATGGGATGCAACGTCATCCCAGGAAGCCGGACTGCAGGAAGGGGAGACTTCTGGATAAGTATGATATTTTTTTGCGGCGGAATTGCTGCGAATCCGCCGCAAAACAAATTCCGCACCGCAGGTCAATTTATTAACGTTTACACTGCGTTTTGTTTTCCCGCAGCGTGGGATTTACCGAATCTCATCCACTTTGCTGTTACTGTAAATGCTGCGGAATTTCTGCACACAATTCCGCACCATTTACGCTACGTGGGAAACCGGCCCAAGGCAGTTTTTACACAGCGTATCCGAACCATGGGTACCCAGCCTTATGCTGCGGAATCGCTGGTTTTCTGCTGCGGATTTTCCCTATTAAATTTAATGGGGAGGTAAAACCCGCAACAAAGAGGCATGTCTTGCGACTTTTACGGCAGAAATGCTGCAATTCCACTGCAAAAGTCGCAAGTGAGAAAAAAAAAAGCGCTATTTTTTTTTATTTGAAATGAATAAAAAAAAAAAAAAAAAAAAAAAGCAGTTATACTTACTGTAGTACTAGCGATGTGATCCTCTATTCTTAGCGCAGCCCGACCTCCTGGGATGACGTTTCATCTCTGTGACTGCTGCAGCCAATCAAAGTCTGCAGCGGTCACATGGACTACAGCGTCATCCCAAGAGGCCGGGCTACGCTCAGAAGAGATGGATGCGTCGCAATGACTTTGGCCAGGGTAAGTGTAAAAATGTTTTTTTTTCCTGCAGGATATTCACAGTGGACATGCTGCCCGAAAAACTGCACCATAATTTGGTGCGGTTTTTCGGTCGGAATTCCCCGTGGCTTCCAGGACAGATGCGCGGTGTAGTTTTACACAGCGTATCTGCCTTGTGTGTTCGTACCCGTAAGGGTAAAGAATAAGGTGGACAACTAATAACGTGTCTAGAACAATTTTGTGCTCATGGAGTAGATGCATCTTTCCATATAATCTGAAAAATACTATTAATAGGTTTTCATTAGTAAATTAATCACTCCAAATATTTTGCCTATTTACACACAGATTATGACAAAGATCACAATGATAGTAAGCCTTGACTAATACATCTTAAAGAGGCTCTGTCACCAGATTTTGCAGCCCCTATCTGCTATTGCAGCAGATAGGCGCTGCAATGTAGATTACAGTAACGTTTTTATTTTTAAAAAACGAGCATTTTTGGCCAAGTTATGACCATTTTCGTATTTATGCAAATGAGGCTTGCAAAAGTACAACTGGGCGTGTTGAAAAGTAAAAGTACAACTGGGCGTGTATTATGTGCGTACATCGGGGCGTGTTTACTACTTTTACTAGCTGGGCTTTCTGATGAGAAGTATCATCCACTTCTCTTCAGAACGCCCAGCTTCTGGCAGTGCAGATCTGTGACGTCACTCACAGGTCCTGCATCGTGTCGGCACCAGAGGCTACAGTTGATTCTGCAGCAGCATCAGCATTTGCAGGTAAGTAGCTACATCGACTTACCTGCAAACGCCGATGCTGCTGCAGAATCATCTGTAGCCTCTGGTGCCGACACAATGCAGGACCTGTGAGTGACGTCACAGTGTGATCTCTGGAGAACACGGCTGTGTCTGCACTGCCAGAAGCTGGGCGTTCTGAAGAGAAGTGGATGACACTTCTATACACAACGCCCAGCTAGTAAAAGTAGTAAACACGCCCCGATGTACGCACATAATACACGCCCAGTTGTACTTTTACTTTTCAACACGCCCAGTTGTACTTTTGCAAGCCTCATTTGCATAAATACGAAAATGGTCATAACTTGGCCAAAAATGCTCGTTTTTTAAAAATAAAAACGTTACTGTAATCTACACTGCAGCGCCTATCTGCTGCAATAGCAGATAGGGGTTGCAAAATCTGGTGACAGAGCCTCTTTAAGTTAAAGGGGTTCTACAAAAACATGACATTTCTTTTCACTAGCTCTAGCACTTGCAATGGAGTATATGCACGGTAAGGTCATAGCTCTTTTTTTACACGATCTTTGCAAAATCACTGCAAAAAATTGAATATGAACGCACCGTGTGAATACACCCGAATGCTTATATGTTTACATATGCCAAAATTTCATTTTAGAAATGTCTGTGACTGAAATCCTATAGCTGAATGGTGTTTGTAAAAATCGCTACAGAAACAACCACATTCAGATGAATATAACATACTTCTATACTTCCTATTAAAATTTGGCACCAAGACCGAACTAAGTGACGGTAGTGAAAAGGGAGCAGCGACACCACGTACAGTCACGTCAGTGCGCTCTCTGTGACCAATTTTACTAGCAGTTCTGTAGGAAAGCGAAGGCATTACAATAGTTACTACTGAAAGCAATAGATTTATGCAGAACTCCTTTAAATTCCAAGATACAGAACTAGTAAGCTCACAAAACAGACAAAGAACACCGCCGGCAAAAATTCGGAAGTAATACAAGACATTTTACATGTGTTTAGACTTTCAGCATTTTTGCAAATGTTATTTTAGCTAAATGGATTGCATATACAGATTTATTTTTTTCAATCAGGTACACAATCTGTTGCCCACTCAATAGACTCAATATCCATACCCTATTCCTGTTTAGTGTTCCAATGGAATTGTGGCAAAATGGTGTTTTTAAAGTCCTATAGAAAAAATGATGTAAAGAAATCCATACATAGAGCATGCTACATTTTGAAAAAGGCACCCCTGTCCACAAAAACCACTATAAAAAACGCCACAGACCAAAATGCTGTGTATGTAGAATTTGTTATATTGTACTATAGACTCTAAAGTAACATCTGGCCGCAGCATTTTTGGGCATAAAAAAAACCCCACAAACAAAAGCTACCAAAACCTAGTGTTATGTAAAAACGGTATGATCGCACGAGTCCGATTTTCTGCAGCAAATCCGACCCAGTTTCCGCAGGGAACTCTGGTCAAAAGTCAGCACGAAATAGTGTTTGATTTGGGGCCAGATTTGCCGCTGTGGAAAAAAGGAGAGCTGCGGGGATTGGATTTGAAAGAACAAACAGGATTTTACCTTCTTCAATGAACTCAATGGGGAAAACTGCCAATATCCGCAACCATTCTGCAGCAGGTCAATTGGTGAACAGAATTTTTCTGCAGCGTATGGATGAGATTTTTAATACACTGCAGATTTTCCGCCCAAAAATAGGGATGGAAATATCTGCAGCCATTACGTAACATGTGAACATAGCCTAATAGTTGTATAATGAAAGATTATACAACTTTCTATTATACTTTGTGTTTCAATTGTTCACCATTATATTATAATCAATGAGAGTGCAGGAGAGTTTTCAGGATGGTTCGGTGAGCAGGTACAGATCTTAAAAACATTGAGGAATTGAAACAAAGTATATTAGTAAATTGTATAACTGCTATGTATATCAAAATCAAGCTTTATTTTACAGGTGCCGAGAACAATAGCTGACCAGAAGGGTTCCTGTTGGTAACCCCAGCAAAAAGCAGCATTATAAGGCATTCTATGTGCTTTCTCTTTCAATGTAGGTTTCTGATTTTAATAAACAGTTGTTACAGAATAAAATGGGGTGTCCACCGATTTCGATGAATGCACCGGCCCCTCCAGAGTGGGAGCCACTTGTTCTAGAAGCTCTCCATTGTGACTTTTGAAGGGGAAGGTGTTCCCGATTAAGGTTCTCCTTTCTGTTACATCAAAATGCTATCAAAGGACTTTTCAAAAAGGATCACCAGTGCGGGGAAAAAAAATAAAAAATGTGAAAGAACCCTAAACCTCAGAGAGCTGTACCTTGTGATTTTGCACAATTATCATGACAAATTAATTCTACAAGTTATATCACAGTGAGACAACTACTGAAAAAGGTCTGGCTGGAAAAAGGTAGATAGTAGTGTGATGTGAGAAACGTTAAATCCGTAAACTGTAGTCAGAATATTATTTCTAGAGTGAGGCAGATACACGGAAACCAAATCATTAGTATCTCACCAGTGTTAGTACAGGATTAGAGGAAACTTACTCTGTGCCCAGGCTTATGGAGGAGTTGATTGCAGACAAAGGAGTATGAAAGGGTGAAACATGAGCGATGTTAAATAAAAGAAAGCAAAAGAAAATGGGTGACAAATTAGGAAACTGAATACAAAAATAATAATCCATCTGGGACGTTAAGAAAGGAAATTTCTTTAAATACAGAAAAAAAAAAAGACGATCTGAAGAAGCATAAGTTATACATCACTTTTGGTAAACCTTAACATACACATTAGGTGATCAAAAGTGCACGAATGTTCATTATACATCACATGGTCAGTTAAAGCAACAGCATCCTGGTTGATTTTTTTTTGAAAGTTTATATGGGCCTTAGGACTCGTGCACACGACAGAACATTGCGCTCAGAGTAGAACACACCAAGTCCCTGCCGCTCCAGAGCACACGCTGTGCTGCCATACGTGGCACCGTATTAGGAAGATATTTTCCCGAACAGCAAAGTTCTGTAATACAGCTTCTGATGGAGCATGACAATATTTTTCTGTTAAGATTCCATATGAATATGAAGGAGTCTGTAGAAAAAAATTTAGGCATATAGGAGGTACAATATGCCCCCATACAACTCAGAGCATGCAGTCATAATACAGCCATGTGTACGAGCCCTTACTGACTATATGTGGCTTACGGATTTTTGGTATGCACTGGTTTAACAGCTATACCTTTTTCATACATGGGCTATCCATATTCCCACTTCTTTTTTTTTTTTTAAAACAGATATGCAGACTAAGGCAGCAGGAAAATTATAAAAAAATAAAATAATCTGAGACCCTATTGTACCCTTGTAAATTTAAATCACCTAAAAAGTTCTTAATATAAAATTCTAAAATGGATTCATCTTGTTTTAAGCTTATCTTTATCTTTCCATGACACCATGCTGACTACCTGTCCTCCTGAGAAATTCTCCCAAAAAGAGATGCTGCAGCTGCACATGCCCAATGGTGGCAAGTGTGGCCTTCTAAACGTTATTACGGCGCAGCGGCTGCCTCCTCGGACGTTCCAGTCTGAGAGAAAGGAGGCAGCTGCTCCTCCTCTAATACCCCTGCGCTACAGAAATATCTAAATTACCAGCCAGGACCGCTGTTTATGCTCCGGTGATAGCCCATGAGCCACGGGTTGGTAACTCCTGCCCTAAGGGGTACTTGGTGATCATGTTAGTCACGGTGCAGTAATGTGTATACATTATCAAAAGGCAAACGCTGTAAAAAAAATTCCACCTTCCATCTATTACGGACATCAACTTTCCTCCTACAGCAGCTGTAAAATTTGTAGGACATATATATATATATATATATACACACACACACACACACACACACACACACACAGATATAAAGGGCTTTTGCAGAGTTATAAAATTTGGGCTTTAAAGTCTTAAAATAATTTTTCAACTTGCTCACCTTACCGACTCCGCGCTGCTCCCATGCTTTTGGTCTACTTGGTCCCCTGCCGCTCTCTGTTGATAATCCTATATGATGACGTTATGACCCTGACTAGACGTCAATGGCATATTCACAGCCACCTCTCCTATATGCAGCCACCACTGGCATCCTTGGCTTGCCCAACAGGAATCAAGGAACCTGAGTCCTCCCTGTAAGTGGACATCCCAGATTTGGGACACCCACCTAACAATGGTATACCCTGTGGATATGCCATAGATGTCTAAAATAGAAATAACCAGGGCTGTGGAGTAGGAAGAAATTTACCAACTCCAAAACAAAAATATTAAATAATATATATTGTTAATTTTGTATTGATTTATTAAATGCATAGTGTGTTGCACATTTACTTAGAGGAATTTGGAAAAGTTTTTTGGTCAGAAATTGTATTCCAATATATATATATATTTTTTTTTGTGTTCTAAGTAGCCAGATATTTACATGCTGATGATGAAAAGTCTGATATTTCCAACTTACTGCAGTCAATTTGTTATTACTAATTATTATACATGAGCCATTTATGAAGGAGTCGCAACTAGAGTCGGACAGTGGAAAAATGGGTTTCCCCGACTCCAGTTACTAGTCATAATGTTACTTTAGTGCCAACTACAGACAACGTGGTTTAATACAAGGTCATTGGAAGAGATGATTTCTGTTTTCTACAACATGGCATGAGCCATCTGCGTCGGCTTCCATTCATGGGTTCCGTCAGACCTTTCCATCAGGGGAGCCCAAGAACGGAAACCATAGTGTTCCATTAGCATTACAATTGATTTCAAATGGTAAAGCTTCCGTTGCAAATGGTTTCAGTTTGTCTGCGTTCCGTAAGGTTTCAGGTTTTTTGCGGAATCAATAGCGCAGTCGCCTACGCTATTGATTCCGCAAAAAAAAACAACCCAAAAGGAAACCATTTTCAACGGAAACATTACCATTGAAATCAATAATAACGCAAACAGAAAGCGATGGTTTCCGTTCATGGTTTCCCCTGACTGAAAGGTCTGACAGAACTCAAACGGACGCCTGATGCAGATGTGAACAAAGCCTTACAGTGGTGCATCCCAAAGACACATTTGTGACTCGTGAACACGACCGTGTTTTTCTTCAGCGTGCTCTCCACATTTGTTGCGGATAGCACACTGACCCATTAATTTCTAAGGGACTATGCACACATCAGTATTTTTTGCGGATCAGTTCTGTTCCGCAAATGATAATACACATAGGCCTAATGCACATGCCCGTGGTAAGTTTCCATAAAACCACAGATCCGTTGTCTGTATTTGTGGTCCATTTATCCACAAAAAAAGAAGAAAAAAGGAAAGCTGAAATTGAGGTCACCAGTTTGTCCCAACCCCGAGTAGGATACAAAATAGTTCAGCAGCACGACAACAGGGGAATTCCCTGGCTTCGCTTGGCAACGTATCCACAATTGTGGACAAAACACGGACGGCAACCCGTTTGCGGTCCACGATTTCCACGGTCCCATAGACTTCTATGGGCGAACTCGTGCCATAAATACGGACAGTAAAATTACTTGTCCTGAGTTTTTGGCCCCATGCACAGTCGTGTGCATGGAGCCATAGAAATGAATGGATCCGTGTGCTATCTGCAAAATTGCAGGTAGCACACGGACAAAAAAACACAGTCGTGTGAATTAGGCTGTACTATCCCTGTCAGTTTTTGCGGAGCCGTGCCGCCAGTCACGTCTATGGGTCCGCAAAAATAACGGACAGCACACAGAAGCCATCCGTGTGCAGTGTGAATTTTGCGGGTACATTGCAAGTAAACGCCTGGGAAATCAGAACACGTGACCTTCCTATGGGTGCAGGCCACGAAATTTAGAGGACACGAGGAAACAACACAGCCGGAACACACGGACATAAGGAACGGTTGCGTAAGCAACTCAGATGCATTACGGACCCAAATACAGACACTAGGATCCGTAGTTTGCGGTCCGATCAATGGCAAGTCGTGTGCAGGAGACCTAAGGCTGTATGGTGACTTTTGGTACACAATTCCTGTGGTGTTACAGCTCAGCATGATGACTTGTCTTATTAAAAGGTGTTGCCCTATTAGGAAAAATCTAGTCCATATTTACCTATAAGAATATATAGACATCATAATGGTGGGCCTCCTTCTCAGGACATCTGTCTATAAGCCAAAGCGAAGAGCAGCTATGAACAGCTACCCCTCTGGAGGACTCAGTACTACCATGTACCACGCATTTCCCCCCCCCCAGTGGTGGCAGATGATCACTGCCCCTTTTCAACTGCCAGGTCTACGGTGATCAACTGATCGCCAGGCTGGCTGCATTCTGAATAGGGTTTTTAAATTAAGGGATGATCCCACTGATGCATTGCACAAAAGTTGCAGTCAACTGCTCACTTGCTGGTCAACTCACATGAGAAAAGTGGCAACCTAACCTAAAAGTCTACATTGCAATGGTCATTACATATTGCAGATGAAATTAAGTTTTGTATGATCCAATCCTATGGCAAACCAGAGCAGTTAAGATAACTTACCATGCAAATTCAGATAATGAAAAAAAAACAACAACTGGAATCGCACAAAAATCGCATTATGAGATCGCATAGCACAGGTAGCCCTGTAGTACTATTATTTTAATAATCGGAAACCAGCTGCTTGTACCATGGTATCTGCTTCAATGAACGTGCATTTGCGCAGTGTGCCTGAGATCATATGACAGCACCAACACCCATCTGCAGACACCACAGGCCCCAAGTCAATCAGCGCCCATAATACGACACTTTGTGTCCTGGTCCCCGTTGTAACCTGCAGGCGAGCAACTGCCACGTAAAGTAGGACATGTACAACATAAGATCATAGGTTCTACATCGCCGAACACTGTATAAGGAGGAGCTCTTACCATCCTGCAAACCGGAGCCGTCAGCCAGAATGGAAGGCGCAAGAGAGCACTTTGGCCAATAGGAAAGCAACAACATACGCCAATCAAAAGATGGCGTCAACGACGAATCAGGAGTCTGTGTAGCTCGCCAATCAAGGAGGAAGCATGTGACCAAGTGTGTACGGACCTCGGGAAGTTCCAAACTTCCACAACAGTAGGCAGAACTAGCGGATGTATACGGAGTTTGGAGAAGTGAACTACGGCTTCACAGACGTATGTCATGTGACACTTTCCCGCGTTTTGTGAGAACGAGGCGGATAGATCGATGCTAGGGTCGCTAACGTTTTGTAGTGAATGGTTTACATCAGTAAATTCTAGTAAACATGAAGTGTGTCATTCCAGGCGGACATTTGAAAGGTATAAAGGTTTAATACCTGTAGCACCCTGCCTTCTTGAAAATGACTACATTGGATGTTAACCATTATGTTTAGTCACTAATAATGGATTTTTCTGAGTAAAACTCTGGGAAGTTTGTGTCACAGCACGGATTATAGAGCAATATAAATATATTAGAATAATATCAGCCCACATGGAACATCTCAATGACGTATAGTGATGGGTGAACGCCAAATGGAGATACCTGTAAAACGTCTATGAAGTGTTCAACTAGTGGGTAGTTTTGACTGCTACAGACGGCTTCCATGTACCAGCTGAATTGATCAGATGTGAAGGAAAATGGCGGAACAGCTGCCTGTTTCTGCTCATAACGCAACCAATTATGTGGCTATCATACAGGTGTTCCAGAGGCGTAACTTTAAACTCCGGGCCCCATTGCAAAATCTATAACAGAACCCGCACCTACCATATATAATTAATTTTACTGGTGTCTTCGTATGCGGCTCAGGGGCCTATGGGCTCCCTTAGGCTCCAGGGCCCATGTGCGACTGCTATCCCTGCTCCCCCTATAGCTACACCCCTGAGGTGTTCCTGTAAAATACAGCAAAATGTGTTAACTCGGCCTCAAAAGAGTTAACCCTACTGGACAACCTCTTAAAAGTAGGGCCAGTTGGCCACGGCTGACCAGTAAGCCTGCTATAAACTATAGATTTGAGACGTCCATTTTCAAGATAAATCGCTGATAGTGAGCATATCTGCCCTACTCATGGGCTGGGGTTCTATTGATGAACTTGTGACAATATCATCTGTCTTGTCACAGAATACTTACCAAGTGTGCCAACAACTGCACCAGACGATACCCAATAAATGAGACTATTCCACAGATACCGGACTTCAGTTGGCTTTTGTCATGCCCTTTCATATTTAGTCTGTAGTCGGGTCAGCAACCTTCGGCACTACAGTTTTTGCGAAACTCCATTTCCCAGCATGCCCTGACAGACTTTGGCTGGAATAAAAAAAAACCTTTGGCTGTCAGTGCTTGCTGGGTGTTGTAGTTTCACAACAGCTCGCCAATCAAGGAGGAAGCATGTGAGCAAGTGTGTACGGAACGCGGGATGTTGAAGATAGCTGACCCCTGCTAGTGTTTGGGCAGCTGTTGTTGCTGGGGGAAACTGCGGGAGATGTTGTACAGAACAATATACATATTATTAGGTCGCCTTTCGGAGCGCCACAGTGGAAACCGCTCTTTTCAGCTGTTCTTGGCTCTGGTATTAAAGGTAGGCCCTGAGCAGAGGAGCCCCATGTACAATGTCATGAACAGGAATTGCGCCCTTTAAGTGACTTTTGAAATGAACTATTATGTGGTCTAGATCACAGAAAAGAAAGATTCTTTACCACACATATGCACATACTGTTCCGATGCTTTCCTGAGCCTTGAGGAAGTAAGGGTTTAAATTGATAAAAGTATACTGAATCTTTTCCCACTAGACTAAATATAAATCTGCTCATCTCCTGCTCTATAACATGCTGCCCTCATATAGGACAGCATGTGGAAGTGTCCCTTCAAGTTAGAAAAGATAAGCTGCAGAGAAAATAAGCTGCTACTGATTCTTCCACCTTTATTGACCACAAACTGTCTTTTTATGGCGGGCAGTGCAGGCCCCCAGTCTACAGTAACGTCTTTTGGCGTCGCTGTAGATGAGGCTAATGCACGCTACAGTGAGCGCGCATGCTCTAAGAACAAGCTGTTACTAACAGCGCCTGTTCTTAGCAAAGCCTCCTGACTACGACCGGGATCGGAACCTCCAATCACGGCCGTTTAACCCTTTAATCATCACGGTTCCTGGCCGTGACATGATTAAAGGGGACTCCGGAGACTTGGGAAACTCTGCAGTCAGCCCTGGGGTTGACAGTTTTCTCCCTATTAGGGCTTGTCCGTAACGGAATTGCTGCAGAACATTTCTTCAGCAGTTCCGCTGAAACTTGCAGTAATTCGGCTGCGGAAAAACTGCACCATTTCCTGCTTTTTTTACTTCAGCAAATGATGCGGAATTTGTTAATTCTCAGCCACTTTGCTGCTACTGTGTTGTTCTGTGTATTTTCTGTCTGCAATTTCGGACGGAAAATACACAGCAATTCTGCTACGTGTGGACAAGCCCTGAGGCTGGGTTCACACGACCACATTAACGTCCGTAATGGACGGACGTATTTCGGGCGGAAGTCCCGGACCGAACTCAGTGCAGGGAGCCGGGCTCCTAGCATCATAGTTATGTACGATGCTAGGAGTCCCTGCCTCTCCATGGAACTACTGTCCCGTACTGAAAACATGATTACAGTACGGGACAGTTGTCCTGCAGAGAGGCAGGGACTCCTAGCATCGTAAATAACTATGATGCTAGGAGCCCGGCTCCCTGCACTGAGTTCGGTCCGGGACTTCCGGCCGAAATACGTCCGTCCATTACGGACGTTAATGTGGTCGTGTGAACCCAGCCTTACTGTGCATAGGGAGAAAACTGTCAAACAGCGGTGGAAGGGCGGGGTTAGCGGCAGCTCATGAATATTGAGGACCAGGGCCGGACTGGGACTGAAATTCTGCCCTGGCATTTGATAGAACACAGGCCCACTTGCTATGTGGTGAATGTGAAATTTGTTTTTCAGCTTGTAGGTTATGAGAAGGTTTGGATTGACTTGACTGGGACTGAGCTGCTCTGAGATGTAATACCAGGTGCAGCTGCTACTACTAAAACTACAGATCTGTGCCTGATAAACAATGAAGGCACCTCCAAACAGCTGATCGGCAGGGGTGCCAAGTGTCAGACCCCCACCGATCTGATATTGATGGCCTATCATAAGAACAGGCCATCAATTTTAAAGTCCTGGATAACCCCTTAAAAAACCAGAGAAATTTATTAAAACATAAATGATAAATTAATGCATGTAAACCACACCAAGAAGAACAATTTCAAGCTTGTTGTCAGTTGTGGCCTTTTCATAAAATTTGAGCAAGTGTTTTCTCAATTCTTCCATTGCTGGTGTCTGAAGCCCATTATCTCTTATGTCGGGGAAATTCCTAGGAGTTCTCCAGTCATGCAAAATAGACATAAAACATTGTATTGCAAATTCTACAGATGGAGCTGCAAACATGCAAGGACAATATAGAGGGTTTTCTGCGTGGTTGTCAGCAAAGTCACCAGGCCAAATCCATGTCTGGTACTATGCTCATGTACTGAATTTAGTGCTGGCAGATACCACAAAGGTGGTGATTCCAAGTGCATCACTATTTCATTTAATGAATGATGTAGCTGTATTTATTCGGGAGTCATATCAACGCATGAATACATGGATAAATGTCAGTCAGGACCCTCACCATCTTAGTGTATCAATAATGCAGTCAATTCAGAAGGCCATGTGCAGAGAACTGCATCACTGACTTCTAGCGCGTCCACGTCCAGGAGTGCTGTAAGCCCCAAAGCATATGTCCCCCCCCTCACACAAAAAAATGATCTATATACAGATACAGTTATTAAATCATACCATTATACCAGATGAAATATTACCTACATACTGTTACTGAATAATACCGCCACACCATAACCACATAGTGACTGAATACCCCCATACTGTTACTGAATAATACCGCCACACCATAACCACATAGTGACTGAATAATACCACCATACTGTTACTGAATACCTCCACACCACAACCACATAGTGCTTGAATAATACCGCCATACTGTTACTGGATAATACAACCACATCATAACCACAGTGACTGAATAATACCACCATACTGTTACTGGATAATACCGCCACATCATAACCACATAGTGACTGAATACCCCCATACTGTTACTGAATAATACCCCCCGCACCATTACCACAGTGACTGAATAATACCCCCATACTGTTACTGAATAATACCCCCACACCATTACCACAGTGACTGAATAATACCACCATACTGTTACTGAATAATACCTCCACACCACAACCACATAGTGACTGAATAATACCCCCATACCGTTACTGAATAATACTGCCACACCATAACCACATAGTGACTGAATAATACCCACATACTGTTACTGAATAATACCTCCACACCACAACCTCATAGTGACTGAGTAATACCACCATACTGTTCCTGGATAATACCACCACATCATAACCACAGTGACTGAATAATACCACCATACTTTTACTGGATAATACCGCCACAACATAACCACATAGTGACATAATACCCCCATACTGTTACTGAATAATACAGCCATACCATAACCACATAGTGACTGAATACCCCCATACTGTTACTGAATAATACCACCATACCATAACTACATTGTTATGGCAGGAAGGAGGTGAAGGGAACAAGTGAGCCCTAATCTACCCACCGCCCTGTCCCTGCCTACTTGCAACGACCCGCCCTAGGTGACGGGGTACAACTTGGCGGCGGTCCCTACGCTGACTAAGTGCAAGGGGATACAAACAGGGAACAAGCAAGGGAAGGGGCAGTAGCCCACGGAACACCGTGAGGAAACGGAGTGGTGAACGAGCCAGTCAGGATCAGGATGTAGTGGAGTATACAAACGCAGAGCACGGAGCAGGAAGCAAGCCAGGGGCAGAGCGAAGCAGGATAAGCGGGAACTGAAGCAAGGCAGAAGCACGGCAGAAGCAGGCTGGAGCAAGGCAGCAGTGGGGCCAGGAATCCAAGAAGAATAACAAGCAATGAGGAAGAGAAAACGGCAGGTATAAATGGACAGGGGGCGGAGCTAACTCCGACTGACCAGGCCGCGATAGGCTCTCCCACTCCTGAGCCTGCCACCCTGATTGGTGGGAGCCGGTGTCAGTCTAAGAGGTCTGGCCTCAGGTGTCGACTGATTAATCCTGGGAGTATCCACAGACGTAGTGCCTGGCAGATCCTTTACAGTACTCCCCCTTTTATGAGGGGCCACCGGACCCTTAGTAAGAAGACCCGGTTTAGTGGGGAAGAGAAGGTGGAACCTCCTGACCAATACCCCAGCGTGAACATCTCGAGCAGGTATCCGTATCCTCTCCAATGGACCAGGTACTGGAGGGAGCCCTGGATCATCCTACTGTCCACAATCTTGGCCACCTCGAATTCCACCCCCTCAGGGGTGAGAACGGGAACAGGAGGTTTCCTCGAGGGGGACCAGGACGGGGAGCAGCGTTTAAGGAGGGAGGCATGAAAGACGTCGTGTATGCGAAAGGATGGGGGAAGCTCCAGACGGAAGGATACAGGGTTGAGGACTTCAATGACCTTATAAGGCCCAATAAATCGGGGAGCAAACTTCCTGGACGGGACCTTAAGGCGCAAGTTCCTAGACGACAACCACACCAGATCCCCGACGACAAACCGGGGGTTAGCAGAACGTCTTCTATCAGCCTGAATCTTTTGTACGCTCTGGGACGCCTCTAGGTTCTTCTGAACCTGGGCCCAGACTGTGCACAGTTCCCGATGAACGTCCTCTACCTCGGGATTATTGGAACAACCAGGAGAAACGGACGAGAACCTTGGATTAAACCCGAAATTACAGAAAAACGGGGAGACCCCTGACGAGTTACTGACCCGGTTATTCAGGGAAAATTCGGCGAGGGGAAGGAATGAGACCCAATCAAATTGACAGTCAGAGATGAAACACCTTAAATATTGTTCCAGGGATTGATTAGTCCTTTCCGTTTGGCCATTAGTTTCGGGATGGAAGGCGGAGGAGAAGGACAGATCAATCTCCAACTTTTTACAAAAAGCTCTCCAAAATAAGGAAACAAATTGTACCCCTCTGTCAGAAACTATATTGACTGGGGCCCCATGGAGACGCAAAATGTGTTTAACAAACAAAGAAGCTAACGTCTTGGCGTTAGGTAGTTTCTTAAGGGGCACAAAGTGGCACATCTTGCTGAAGCGGTCTACTACCACCCACACCACTGACTTGCCCTGAGATGGAGGCAAATCGGTGATAAAATCCATGGAGATATGGGTCCAAGGTCTCTGGGGAATGGGCAAAGAACGTAGTAAGCCCGCAGGTCGGGACCTAGGGGTCTTGGACCTAGCACAAACCTCACAAGCGGCGACGTAAGCCCTAACGTCTTTAGGCAACCCAGGCCACCAATAGTTTCTGGTAATGAGGTGTTTGGTACCCAAGATGCCAGGATGACCAGATAGTGCGGAGTCATGGTTTTCCCTGAGTACCCTTAGCCGGTATTGCAGGGGGACAAACAGCTTGTCCCCAGGGAGGTTCCCGGGAGCTGAACCTTGATCAGCCGCAATGTCAGAGGCTAAATCAGAATCAGTGGCAGAAACGATTATACCAGGGGGTAAAATACAAGCAGGATCCTCCTCAGAAGGAGGATTGGCCATGAAACTACGTGACAGTGCATCAGCCTTAATATTTTTGGACCCAGCCCTAAAGGGAACCAAGAAGTTAAATCTGGTAAAGAATAGCGCCCATCGAGCTTGTCTAGGATTAAGCCTCCGGGCAGATTCTAGGAAAACCAGATTCTTGTGGTCAGTAAGGACCGTTACCTGGTGTCTGGCCCCCTCCAGGAAGTGACGCCACTCTTCAAAAGCCCATTTAATGGCTAAAAGTTTGCGGTTGCCAATATCATAGTTACTCTCCGTGGGCGAAAACGTCCTAGAGAAGTAAGCACAGGGGCGGAGATGGGTGAGGGAGCTGGTACCCTGGGACAAGACGGCCCCCACTCCCACCTCGGACGCGTCAACCTCCACAATAAATGGCTCCCTTTGGTTGGGCTGAACCAGCACGGGGGCCGAGATAAAGCACTTCTTGAGGGTCTCAAAAGCCTGGACGGCCTCAGGAGGCCAGTGGAGGACATCAGCACCCTTGCGAGTGAGGTCCGTAAGAGGCTTAGCGACGACCGAGAAGTTGGCAATAAATCTCCTGTAATAGTTAGCGAACCCCAAAAAACACTGTAGCGCCTTCAGGGAGGCAGGTTGGACCCATTCCGCCACAACCTGAACCTTGGCAGGGTCCATGCGGAATTCATGAGGAGTGAGGATTTGACCCAAAAATGGTATCTCCTGTACCCCAAACACACATTTTTCGGTTTTCGCAAACAGATTATTTTCCCGGAGGACCTTCCTGACATGCTCCACCTGGGAGGACCAGTCCTTGGAAAACACCAGTATGTCATCAAGGTACACTACAAGAAAATTTCCCAGGTAATCTCTCAGAATTTCATTAATAAAATTCTGGAAGACGGCAGGGGCATTACACAACCCAAAGGGCATAACCAGGTATTCGAAATGACCTTTGGGCGTGTTGAACGCAGTCTTCCACTCATCCCCATCTTTGATGCGGATAAGGTTATATGCCCCCCGTAGATCGAACTTAGAGAACCATTGGGCCCCCTGAACCTGATTAAAAAGATCCGGAATTAAAGGAAGGGGATACTGGTTCCTTACTGTGACCTTATTCAAGTTACGATAGTCAATGCACGGCCTAAGACCACCATCCTTCTTCCCCACGAAGAAGAAGCCAGCACCTACAGGAGAAGTCGAGGGGCGAATGAAACCCTTGGCCAGGCATTCTTGGATATACTCCCTCATAGCTTCACGTTCAGGACATGAAAGATTAAATATCCTACCCTTAGGAAGCTTAGCACCAGGTACCAAATCGATGGCGCAATCGTAATCTCTATGAGGGGGCAACACCTCGGAGGCCTCCTTAGAAAACACATCAGCGAAGTCCTGAACAAACTCAGGTAGCGTGTTTACCTCCTCACGGGGAGAAATAGAGTTAACCGAAAGACATGACGTCAGGCATTCACTACCCCATTTGGTGAGATCCCCAGTATTCCAATCAAACGTGGGATTATGCAGCTGCAACCAGGGAAGACCTAATACCAGATCGGACGATAATCCCTGCATCACCAGTACAGAGCACTGCTCCAAATGCATGGAGCCAACAAGGAGTTCAAAAACAGGAGTATGCTGAGTAAAATAACCATTAGCAAGAGGAGTGGAGTCGATACCCACTACCGGGACAGGATAAGGCAAATCAATAAAATGCATTTTTAGAGACATAGCAAATTCCACAGACATGATATTAGCAGATGAGCCAGAATCCACGAAGGCACTGCCAGTGGCAGACCGGCCAGCAAACGAGACCTGAAAGGGAAGCAAAATTTTATTGCGTTTCATATTAATGGGAAATACCTGTGCGCCCAAGTGACCTCCCCGATGATCACTTAGGCGCGGAAGTTTTCCGGCTGCTTATTCTTGCGCCTGGGACAGGTGTTCAGTAGATGCTTGTCACCCCCACAATAGAAGCAGAGACCATTCTTCCTGCGGAACTCTCTACGTTGTCGAGGGGACATGGAGGCCCCGAGTTGCATAGGTACCTCCGAGTGTTCCGTGGAAGAGCGAGAAGACGGGACCTCGGGGGGAATCGCAGGGAAGTCAGAGGGGAAAACATTGAAACGTTCAAGCTGACGTTCCATGAGACGTCGGTCAAGTCGTACTGCTAGGGCCATAACCTGGTCTAGGGAGTCAGAAGAGGGGTAGCTAACAAGCAGATCCTTCAGGGCGTCAGATAATCCTAACCTAAACTGGCACCTTAGGGCCGGGTCGTTCCACCGAGAAGCTACGCACCACTTTCTAAAATCAGAACAGTATTCCTCAACAGGTCTCCTACCCTGACGTAAGGTCACCAGCTGACTCTCGGCTAAGGCAGTCCTGTCAGTCTCGTCGTAAATGAGTCCGAGGGCAGAGAAAAAACGATCGACGGAGGAAAGTTCAGGGGCGTCAGGAGCCAAGGAGAAGGCCCACTCTTGGGGCCCTTCCTGGAGTCGGGATATAATGATACCCACCCGCTGTTTCTCGAAACCTGAGGAGTGAGGTTTTAGACGGAAGTAAAGTCTGCAACTCTCCCGGAAGGAGAGAAAAGTCTTACGGTCCCCTGAGAACCGGTCAGGTAACTTGAGGTCGGGTTCTAGAGGTGAGGTGAGGGGTACTACTATGGCAGCGTCAGACTGGTTGACCCTCTGAGCCAGGGCCTGGACCTGTAGGGAGAGGCCCTGCATCTGCTGGGTCAGGGTCTCAAGGGGGTCCATGATAGCGTCAGCGTAGGAGAAATGGTAGACTAGGTATGGGCTTGTTATTATGTTATGGCAGGAAGGAGGTGAAGGGAACAAGTGAGCCCTAATCTACCCACCGCCCTGTCCCTGCCTACTTGCAACGACCCGCCCTAGGCGACGGGGTACAACTTGGCGGCGGTCCCTACGCTGACTAAGTGCAAGGGGATACAAACAGGGAACAAGCAAGGGAAGGGGCAGTAGCCCACGGAACACCGTGAGGAAACGGAGTGGTGAACGAGCCAGTCAGGATCAGGATGTAGTGGAGTATACAAACGCAGAGCACGGAGCAGGAAGCAAGCCAGGGGCAGAGCGAAGCAGGATAAGCGGGAACTGAAGCAAGGCAGAACCACGGCAGAAGCAGGCTGGAGCAAGGCAGCAGTGGGGCCAGGAATGCAAGAAGAATAACAAGCAATGAGGAAGAGAAAACGGCAGGTATAAATGGACAGGGGGCGGAGCTAACTCCGACTGACCAGGCCGCGATAGGCTCTCCCACTCCTGAGCCTGCCACCCTGATTGGTGGGAGCCGGTGTCAGTCTAAGAGGTCTGGCCTCAGGTGTCGACTGATTAATCCTGGGAGTATCCACAGACGTAGTGCCTGGCAGATCCTTTACATACATAGTGACTGAATACCCCATACTGTTACTGAATAATACTGCCACACCATAACCACATAGTGACAGAATAATACCCCCATACTGTAAAGGATCTGCCAGGCACAGCTTCGGGGTTAACTCCCAGAATTAATCAATCAGCACCTGAGAATACATCCCTGAGACTGACTCCTGCTTCCACCATTCAGGCTGGCAGGCTTAGGAGTGGGAGAACCTATCGTAACCTGGCCAGACTCAGCTAGCTCCCGCCCTCGGTCTATTTAAGCCTGCACTTCCTGTCCCTCGGTGCTTGTGATTCTTTCCTTGTGGTTTCCTGGCCCAGCTACAGCTCCTGCTATTTTTGATCCTGCTCCATACAGACCCTGGCTTACCGACTACTCTTCTGCTTTTCGTTTTGTACCTCGCACACTCCTGGCTTGACTCGGCTCGTTCACCACTCTGGTTGCTCACGGTGTTGCCGTGGGCAACGGCCCCTTTTTCTTGCTTGTGTTCCTTTGTATGTTTGTCGTGTTTGTCGTGCACTTACTGAGCGCAGGGACCGCCGCCCAGTTGTACCCCGTCGCCTAGGGCGGGTCGTTGCAAGTAGGCAGGGACAGAGTGGCGGGTAGATTAGGGCTCACTTGTCCGTCTCCCTACCCCCTGCCATTACATAATCACAAGCCGATACCTAGTCTACCCCTGGTCCCTGACACCACTATGGATCCCCGTGAGACCCTGGCTCAGCAAATGCAGGGTCTCTCCCTACAGGTCCAGGCCCTGGCTCAGAGGGTCAATCAGCCTGATGCTACCGTGGTAGTTCCCCTCACCGCACCTCTTGAACCCCACCTCAAGTTGCCCGACCGGTTCTCAGGGGACCGGAGGGCTTTTCTCTCCTTTCGGGAGAGTTGTAGGCTTTACTTTCGTTTAAAGCCTCATTCCTCAGGTTCTGAGAGCCAGCGGGTGGGTATAATTATGTCCCGGCTCCAGGAAGGGCCCCAAGAGTGGGCCTTCTCCTTGGCTCCTGACGCCCCTGAACTTTCCTCCGTTGATTGTTTCTTTTCTGCTCTCTGACTTATTTATGACGAGACTGACAGGACTGCCTTTGCCGAGAGTCAGCTGGTGACCTTACGTCAGGGTAAGAGACCTGTTGAGGAGTATTGCTCTGACTTTCGGAAGTGGTGCGTAGCTTCTCGGTGGAATGACCCTGCCTTAAGGTGGCAGTTTAGGTTGGGTCTGTCGAATGCCCTGAAAGACCTGCTAGTTAGCTATCCCTCTTCTGACTCCCTAGACCAGGTTATGGCTTTAGCGGTACGACTTGACCGACGTCTCAGGGAACGACAACGTGAACGTTTATGTGTTTTCTCCTCCGACTCCCCCATGATGCCTCCCGAAGCTCCGTTGCTTCGTTCCTCCCCGAAAGATTCAGAGATACCTATGCAACTCGGGGCCTCCGTGTCCCCCCAACAACGTAGAGAATTCCGCAGGAAGAATGGTCTCTGCTTCTACTGTGGGGACAACAAGCATCAAGTGAACACCTGTCCTAGGCGTAAGATTCCAACAATCCCGAGGTAGAGGTCGTTCATCGGGAACTGTGCACAGTCTGGGCCCAGGTTCAGAAAAACCTAGAGGTGTCCCAGAGCGTACAAAAAACTCAGGCTGATAAAAAACGTTCTGCTAACCCCCTGTTTATGGTCGGGGATCTGGTGTGGTTGTCGTCTAGGAACTTGCGTCTCAAGGTTCCGTCCAAGAAGTTTGCTCCCCGGTTTATTGGGCCGTATAAGGTCATTGAGGTCCTCAATCCTGTCTCCTTCCGGCTGGAGTTACCCCCGTCTTTTCGTATACACGACGTGTTTCATGCCTCCCTCCTCAAACGCTGCTCCCCGTCCTTGGCTCCCTCGAGGAGACCTCCTGTTCCCATCCTCACCCCTGAGGGGGTCGAATTCGAGGTGGCCAGGATTGTGGACAGCAAGATGGTCCAAGGCTCCCTCCAGTACCTGGTCCATTGGAGAGGATACGGGCCCGAGGAGAGGACTTGGGTACCCGCCCGGGATGTTCACGCTGGGGTATTGGTCAGGAGGTTCCACCTGCGTTTCCCCAGTAAGCCAGGTCCACTTAGAAAGGGTCCTGTGGCCCCTCATAAAAGGGGGGGTACTGTAAAGGATCTGCCAGGCACAGCTTCGGGGTTAACTCCCAGAACTAATCAATCAGCACCTGAGAATACATCCCTGAGACTGACTCCTGCTTCCACCATTCAGGCTGGCAGGCTTAGGAGTGGGAGAACCTATCGTAACCTGGCCAGACTCAGCTAGCTCCCGCCCTCGGTCTATTTAAGCCTGCACTTCCTGTCCCTCGGTGCTTGTGATTCTTTCCTTGTGGTTTCCTGGCCCAGCTACAGCTCCTGCTATTTTTGATCCTGCTCCATACAGACCCTGGCTTACCGACTACTCTTCTGCTTTTCGTTTTGTACCTCGCACACTCCTGGCTTGACTCGGCTCGTTCACCACTCTGGTTGCTCACGGTGTTGCCGTGGGCAACGGCCCCTTTTTCTTGCTTGTGTTCCTTTGTATGTTTGTCGTGTTTGTCGTGCACTTACTGAGCGCAGGGACCGCCGCCCAGTTGTACCCCGTCGCCTAGGGCGGGTCGTTGCAAGTAGGCAGGGACAGAGTGGCGGGTAGATTAGGGCTCACTTGTCCGTCTCCCTACCCCCTGCCATTACACATACTGTTACTGAATAATACCACCACACCATAACCACATAGTGACTGAATAATACCACTATACAGTTACTGAATAATACCTCCACACCATAACTACATAGTGACTAAATAATACCCCCATACTGTTAATGAATAATAGTACCACACCATAACCACATAGTGACTGAATAATACCACCACACCATAACCACATAGTGATTGAATAATACCCCTATACTGTTACTGAATAATACCACCACACTATAACCGCATAGTGACTGAATAATACCCCCATACTGTTACTGTATAATACCACCACACCACAACCACATAGTGACTGAATAATACCCCCATACTGTTACTGAATAATACTGTAACATCCGTGGTCGCTGACCACAAACTTCCATCCAGTCGACGCCCTTCTCTCAAGACATGTCTGCACATATGGCCGTCCTGCTCCACACTGACCACCAGGCTGCGCTCACGAGCTCAGTCCAGACTTAAGGAGCCAGAGCGCACGCATGTTGGTGAGTGAGCTAATTGCTCCAGAGCACCCTGGGCTATAAGAAGGTCCCAGCCCCATACTCCGATGCCTGAGCTTTGTTGTTGTATTCCAAGTTTGTCTTGCAAATGGTCCCCTAGTGTTTCCTGCTCCCAGTGCTCCCTGATCCTGTACCTGTATCCTGATCTAGTGCCGTGCTTAGCTGTAGCCGTGCTGTGCTGTATACCACGCCTGTCCTACTTCTCCACGCCTGACGTCTACCTGCTGCCTAGTTCCTGCCAAGACTGCCTTGCTACTGTCCGAGCTGCCACAGGTACCCTATATAAACGATAGACTCTGACCTGCACCCTGTTGGCCAGCTGCCATACCGCCAAGGCGGTACAGCCCAGTGGGTCCACGAACCCTACGTGACAGTAAGCTCAAGCCATGGACCCCGCTGGTCAATCCAAGACCATGACGATGTCACAAGAGATGCGGGCGGATATGCTAGACCTCCGGTTCTCGACAGGACCAACTCTTCCATTCTCGCACGTCGGCAGGAGGCACGAGCTGCCGTTCCTCCTACTACACCTCCTGACAGTGTTGATCCTCAGGCTACACCTCCTGGCAGCCCGCGTTTTTCTTTGCCACTTCCTGACCGCTATGATGGAGACGCAGGTACCTGTCGTGGATTTTTGAACCAGTGCCAGATCTACTTCAGCCTGTATACTAGGACATTTTCTTCTGACGGCGCAAGGGTCGCTTTCATCATCTCTCTCCTTACTGGCAAGGCTCATGCATGGGCGAACCCTATCTGGGAGAGACAAGGACCAGAGACCCGTGACTTCCAGGGCTTTCTCCGGACTTTTCGCATGGTGTTTGAGGAGCATGGATGGGTCTCATCTGCAGCGGCCTCTTTGATTAACCTACGCCTTGGAGACACCTCCGTGAGCGAGTACACCATCCACTTCCGCACACTGGCGGGAGAACTATTATGGAACAATGAGGCCCTGGTGGCTGTATTCTGGCATGGACTGTCTCCTAAAATTAAGGACGAAATTGCCGCTCGAGACCTGCCATCTACCCTGGATGACCTCATCCTTCTGTCCGCCCGGGTTGATATGCGGATCCGAGAACGCCTCCAACAGGTTCGTCGGGAGGAAGGCCTTCCTACTCTGGTCCCTACTTTGCAGCAACCCCTGCTGTCCTCAGATGTCGATCTTCCTAAGGAGTCTGTGATGATGGACCAGTGTAAGATATCCACCCAGGTGAGACAACGCAAACGCACTTCGGGACTCTGTCTATATTGCGGCCATCTTGTGCACCTGTGTCCCCAAAAATCCCAAAGCCTAGGGTTGCTAGGAGAGGAAACCTTGGGTAAGAATGGACTTCTGTCTACATTGTCCATACCAGTGACTATAGTGTCCGGCGAGAGAACGCATCAGGTCTCTGCGTATCTGGACTCTGGATCCGCTGCTAATTTCATCCGTAGAGACCTGGTGGATCTTCAATTACCCACCACCCCCCTGGAGAGGCCGTTGTCGGTTGCATCAGTGAATAGACTACCTCTGCCAGACCCAGTTATAGCTGTGACCAAGCCGCTGAGGCTCCAAGTGGGAGCTTTTCACTCCGAGCTCCTGACGTTCTATGTCCTATCCAAAGCCGTTAACCCTATGTTGCTGGGCCTGCCTTAGCTCCGACTACATGCCCCAATCCTGGACTGGAATTCTGGAGAGGTTCTCCAGTGGGGCACTGAGTGTCAAAGCCGATGCCTGGTGCAGATTCGTTCGGCTCAGCCTTCGCTGCCTCGGTCATTGGCAGGATTGCCGGGTCATTATGCTGCATTTTTGGACGTCTTCAGCAAGAGGGAGGCAGAGACATTGCCTCCACACCGGGCGTATGACTGCCCAATCGAGCTGACTCCGGGTGCATCCCTTCCCCGTGGTAGGGTATATCCTCTCTCCTTGCTAGAGACACTGTCCATGTCCGCCTATGGGAAAGAGAACTTGGAGAGGGGCTTCATACGGAAGTCTTCCTCCCCGGCAGGAGCCGGGTTCTTCTACATCCAAAAAGAAGGTTGGTTCTCTTCGTCCTTGTATCGACTACCGAGGTCTCAACCAGATCACAGTGAAAAATAAATATCCGTTGCCACTGATCTCAGAACTGTTTGATTGTATACGTGGTGCCAAGATTTTTTCCAAACTAGACCTGCGTGGGGCTTACAACCTGGTCCGGATTCGCCAGGGTGATGAATGGAAGACTGCATTTAACACCCGTGTAGTGCTCCCGCGGTCTTCCAGGAGTTTGTTAATGACATTTTCCGTGACCTCCTCTATGTTTGTGTAGTATTCTACCTTGATGATATCTTGATTTTTTCTCCAGATCTTATGACGCATCAGAGACATGTCCGTCAAGTTTTGCTGCGGTTAAATGAGAATCGTCTGTACGCTAAGTTGGAAAAGTGCGTGTTTGAAAAAGATGCTCTACCCTTCCTGGGCTATATCGTCTCGAATCGAGGTCTCGAGATAGATCCTGAAAAGGTAACGTCTGTCCTGGAATGGCCACGCCCTCAAGGCTTGAGGGCTATAGAGCGCTTTCTGGTATTCGCCAATTTTTACAGACAGTTTATTCCAAACTTCTCCTCACTAACTTCTCCTATCTCTAACCTTACTAAGAAGGGCATGAATGCCAAGGCGTGAACTCCTGAGGCAGAGTTCGCATTCATTAGCCTGAAGAGTGCTTTCACGTCAGCCTCTATCCTCCATCATCCAGATGTCTCTCTACAGTTCTCGTTGGAGGTGGGCACATCCTCTGTCGGTGCTGGTGCACTCCTGTTCCAGAGAGGCTCCAAGGGCAAGTCAATGGTATGTGGATATTTCCCTAAGCTCTTCTCTTCCACAGAACGCTACTACTCGATTGGGGATCGGGAGTTACTGGCCATCAAATTGGCTCTGAAGGAGTGGAGACATCTACAAGAGGGCGCAGCTCATCCCATCCTGATCTTTATGGACCATAAGAACCTTACCTATCTTCAGACGGCCCAACGGTTAAACCCTCGTGAGGCCATGTGGTCACTGTTCTTTACCAGGTTCCAGTTTGAGCTCCATTATTGCCCAGCCGACAAGAATGTGAGGGCCGATGCCTTGTCCAGGTTTTTTCGAGACAGAGGATACCATGGAAAATTCCACAGAACATCACTGATCCGTCTCGCATTGTCGCTGTCAATCCCCTGCAAGTTGGGGACATTCCTCCAGGGAGGACCCTTGTGCGCCTGGCTGACCGTGGAATAATCCTCCGCTGGGGACATTCCTCTAGACTGGCAGGTCATGCGGGAACCCGTAAGACTCGGGATGTGATTGCTCGTCATTTCTGGTGGCCCACGCTGCCCAAGGACATTATGGACTTTGTTTCTTCCTGTTCAATATGTGTAGCCAACAAGGTCGCTCACTCCAGCCATTGCCTGTGCCCAATGCCCCCTGGCAGCATATAGCTATGGACTTTGTTACGGATCTGCCTCTCTCTGCCGGATGCAGTACTGCCTGGGTGGTGGTGGATCGATTTTCAAAGATGGCCCACTTCGTTCCTCTGCTGGCCAAACTGTTCATCCAACACATCTTCCGCCTGCATGGCTTGCCGCAGCATATTGTGTCTGATCGGGGGTTTCAGTTCACCTCGAAGTTCTGGAGAGCCCTTTGCGGACTCCTAGGTATAAAGTTGGACTTTTCCTCGGCCTACCATCCTCAGTCCAATGGTGAGGTCGAGAGGATCCATCAGATCTTGGAGAACAACCTACGCCACTTCATCTCCAAGCAGCATGATGACTGGGTGCAGTTGCTTACAACATGAAAAGCAAAAGGAAAGACCCCTAGTGGCTGGCAGGGATGAATAAACAATGAGAAAAAAATGTGCCGAGGCACAGAGGTCCCAATTTCCCAGCCACCATAGAATGGTGTCAATGGTAGCAGTTAAAATATAACTTTTATTAGTGAATCAAACAGACAGACAGCAACACAAAGTTAAAATTGTATCAAAAGACGGCTCATGTGTATCGTAAAGATCAATGTGCACGCACCCAGCACATCGCTGGATGCAATGAGATAGACTGATTAGGCAGCTGCAGACTGCCGTTCGTGGGATCAGTCCCACACAGTTAGAGCAAGTAACTGAGCCGTCAGTGATTATTAAGATGGCGATAGCCCCCCCGACATGTTTCGTTACAGAAGTAACGTCCTCAGGGGATAACACGGGGCTAATGAGCGCGCGTGTAGAATCCTGCTCCTTATATAAGCTCGTATGCCTGACATATGTGTGACGTGTGTGGCAACGGCTCTACTCTCTGCCAATCAGGCAGTCATAAATGACGAGCCCCCATGCCGAGGAGAGTGACACGGCTGGGAGCCAATAGAGCACCGTGGCAATGTGTCAAATCATAACGGGAGCTGCGCGCGTGCGCACAGCAGCCGAAATGGGTAACTGTTATCCGAGAGTCTCTGTATGCAGGAAGAGTGACAGAACGGGCAGCCAATAAAGAGTTCAGAACGGCACTCAAATGAGGCAGACGAATCAAACGAGTAGATAACGCCGGGATACCCAATAAGTGGTGGCAATAAATGTCACACAAAAATTAGCGTATAAATTACGCATCAATTACAATACGAATGTCACAATATCCGAATAGAGAGCTCAGATACAATCGCGAGTGTCACACATAGGATAAATGTACAAAGGTACATAATAAGAAATATTCCCAAAAGGGTCTAATAGATATAACCAAATAGTAGGGAAGAGCAAGGAGCAAAATGGAGTTGTCTGTTATGACAATGACAACAATCAATAGTAATATCTACCGAACATTAATGTAGTGAAACTAGATATGCATCAGGACTGTATGAGTAGTAATCAGTGTGTCTCATAAACTGTCAGATCGACAGAGGTATCACACAAAAGAAAAAGTGATATTCAGCAAGAGTGGTATATATAGCAAAAAAAGGGTTTACTACGAGGGAAGAAGATATTTTAATATTCTCTACAGGAAGGCCATAAAGGTAAAACCCTCATTAAGGCCATTGGGGCTCAGAGAACCGAGCCTATGTATCCATCGAGCCTCCTCCTGTAATAGTCTCTTGTCTAGGTTACCAGCCCTAGGGCCAAGTTTTAATTGCGTAATGCCCCAGAATTGAAGGATCTTAGAGTCGCCCCCATGAACAGATCTCACATGTCTCGAAATAGAGGTATCCTCTTTCATATTAACACTGCTGACATGTCTGGAGATCCTTCTCCTGAGTTGCTGAGTGGTTTTGCCAACATACAATTTGGGGCACGGGCATCTGGCAACATATACAACATCGGTGGTTTGGCAATTAATAAAGTGTCTGATGGTAAATTGACAACCGTTTAGATGGTTAGTAAAACACTTGGTTTTGGGCATGTATATGCAGAAGGAACATCTGCCACAGGGGAAGGATCCCACTGCGGGAGATGAAAGCCATGTATCACGAGGGATGAGTGGTCTGGAGTAATGGCTCCGCGTTAAGAATTCTCGAAGATTTCTTCCACGTCTGAAGGTCACATTCGGAATGTCGGAAATAGCATCCGCTAAATCCGGATCAGACCGTAAAATGGCCCAATGCTTCTTCAAAATCTCAGAAACCTGAGTTGAACAGGTGTCAAAATTACCAATACACCTGATGTTGGAGGTTTCAGATCTTTCCTCTGTTTTAGTTCTGCCATAAAGCAGTTCCTCTCTAGGGGTGGCCATAGCTCTCGCATAAGCTCGATGTAGAGTTTTTTTGGGGTAACCTCTTGCCAAAAATTTATGGAAGAGGGTGTCACATTCTAATTTAAAAGTGTGTTCCTCGGAACAGTTCCTTCTGGCCCTGAGGTACTGACCAATGGGTATTCCCCTCTTAAGTGCTGGTGGATGAAAGCTGCCATATTGTAAAAAGCTATTGGTAGCGGTCTTTTTTCTAAAGACATTGGTGTGGACACCGCCACCAGAATCCAGAGAGATCTGAAGATCAAGGAAATCAATAGTGTTTTTATTTATGTGGTGAGTGAATTTCATGCCAATGTCATTGTGATTAAGTATGTCCATAAAATCAAGAAAAAGTGTAGTGTCACCATCCCAGAAGATCAGTATATCATCAATATACCTCCCCCAGAATAGTATGTGACATGTGAAAAAAAGTAAATCTTCGTTAAAAATTAAAGTGTCTTCCCACCACCCTAGAAATAAATTTGCGTATGTGGGTGCGCAAACTGTGCCCATAGCTGTGCCTTTTACCTGATGGTAGAATTTGCCATCAAATAAAAAATAATTGTGGGTGAGTAAGAATTTGAGAAGAGAAAGTATCAAAGTGTTGTGTGCCTGAAATTGTATACCCTTAGTGTTCAAAAAATACTGTACCGCCTGTAAACCCAAATCATGCTTAATATTAGTGTAGAGTGATTCTACGTCCACAGTGGCAATAAAAGTGGTGTCAGTGACATTGATCCCCTGGATTCTGGTGAGGGTGTCCTTAGTATCCCTCAAAAAAGAGGGTAAAGCTTTAACAAAAGGTGCCAACATTTCATCAACATATGTGCTAATGCCCTGTGTCAGGTTGTCATTTCCAGAGACAATAGGTCTCCCAGGGACTGGTCTAGTCTCCTTATGAATCTTTGGGAGTGCATAGAAAGTTGAAATAGTCGGAGTGGAATTGTACAAGAATTTGAATTCGTCCGGAGTGATAAGTTGCCTAGATTTAGCATCGTCCAATAAGGAGCGTAACTCAGATGTAAAAAGATTAGTAGGGTTCCTTTCCAAGATGACATATGTAGATCTGTCATCAAGTAATCTGTGTACCATGGATGTATAAAGATTGCGATCCATGATAACAATATTACCACCCTTATCTGAGGATTTTATAATAATTTCATTGTTATTACACAGAGTATCTAAAGCATCTTGTTCCATTTTATTCAAATTATTGGTGCCATGTTTGTTGGCTTTCAGTTTCCCCAATTCAGAGCTCACTAGTTTGACAAAAACGTCGATATGTGCATATTGTGCAAAAGGAGGAGTCATCCTTGATCGAGGTTTTAACGAAGAAAAAGGGCCGGTGGCTGAACTGATGCGATGTTCGTTTTCATCAGACAGGTCCTCAAGGGCCTGTAATGTCCTGCGTTCATCAAGGTCCATGGGATGTTCCTCACTGGTCTTGGTCTTAAAATATTTATGCAATGCCAATTTTCTGGCAAAAAGATGAACATCCTTAACCCAGGAGAACTCATCAAAGGCAAAGGTGGGAGTATAGGAAAGACCCCTCCGTAAGAGTGTCTCTTGGTGGGGACTTAACTGTATAGAGGAAAGATTACAGATCTGTAAATCGTCTGAGGTGTCATTAGCTGGAGTTATTTTGGTTGATTCCATGGAGTATGATGTGTCCCTAAAAAAGGGAAGGCATTCGGGGGACCACTCATCAGGGAACTGGTGGCAGATGTAGATATAGGGTTTCTCCCTAGGACGTCTACACTCGAAATTGTCCCCATAATATTTGGGGTCGATGGAATATTTGTAGTCGTGGTCGTAAAAGAGGGACGAGCCAGAGACGAGATTGATGGTGTAAACGAAGTAGATGAGATTAAACGTTGTCCATTGTGAGGCGAACATGGTGCAGAGAATTTCTGAGATGCAGCGGGTGCTCTCTTAGGCGGATTGTATTTATTGCCTCTGATTTTACGTTTTGCTCCCAGCCTGTTGTCATCAGAGGCTGGTCTAGAGTCGTCTGTTCCAGATACGTCAGACTCTGAAATATCCCCTGATCTATACGTGCGATTAGGGAATGATGTAGCTTGAGTGCGAGAGCGATAAGTGTATACCCGCCCCGTGTCAAAATCTCTGCGATCACGTATATATTTCCGGTGTTTTCTTTCTTTTATCTCTTTTTGTAGATGTTCTATATTTTTTTGTAATTTAAACTCACACTCAGCAAACTCAGGAGTTGAACTGAATGTACGTATATCTATAATTTCTTTCTCCAATTGTGTGCTTACCTTGCTAAAGTCTCTTTTTTCAAACTCCAGCAAGTAGTGAAGCATACGGAAAGAACAATCATTCAGAATCTGCTCCCATCCCTTCGTAAAGGTGTCATCATCACGATATGAATTTGGGATAATATTGATACGTAGGCCCCTATAGATGATTTTCTGTTGGATATATGTTTCCAAACTGGTTATCTCCCAGCAGGAGCGAACGTATTGTTTGTAAGTTTTCTGTAAGTCCTTAAAGGCCGATTGCACGTCACATTTATTCAAAGGTATATTCTCAATGGAAAAGACAAATGCCGCATCTGATGATAAATCATCAGGATTCAGATCTCTAGACAAGAAACCAGCCATAACAGGCAGGAAGCAATGAAAAAACCCTTAATTTAGCTAAGAATGGCTGAAAATAGTCAGAATGAACTACTGATGCATATCATAGACCAGAATATAAAGTACAGCGTAACAGGGTCTAATATACGGGTGATTAACCCAATTCAATATGAAAAGCAAAAGGAAAGACCCCTAGTGGCTGGCAGGGATGAATAAACAATGAGAAAAAAATGTGCCGAGGCACAGAGGTCCCAATTTCCCAGCCACCATAGAATGGTGTCAATGGTAGCAGTTAAAATATAACTTTTATTAGTGAATCAAACAGACAGACAGCAACACAAAGTTAAAATTGTATCAAAAGACGGCTCATGTGTATCGTAAAGATCAATGTGCACGCACCCAGCACATCGCTGGATGCAATGAGATAGACTGATTAGGCAGCTGCAGACTGCCGTTCGTGGGATCAGTCCCACACAGTTAGAGCAAGTAACTGAGCCGTCAGTGATTATTAAGATGGCGATAGCCCCCCCGACATGTTTCGTTACAGAAGTAACGTCCTCAGGGGATAACACGGGGCTAATGAGCGCGCGTGTAGAATCCTGCTCCTTATATAAGCTCGTATGCCTGACATATGTGTGACGTGTGTGGCAACGGCTCTACTCTCTGCCAATCAGGCAGTCATAAATGACGAGCCCCCATGCCGAGGAGAGTGACACGGCTGGGAGCCAATAGAGCACCGTGGCAATGTGTCAAATCATAACGGGAGCTGCGCGCGTGCGCACAGCAGCCGAAATGGGTAACTGTTATCCGAGAGTCTCTGTATGCAGGAAGAGTGACAGAACGGGCAGCCAATAAAGAGTTCAGAACGGCACTCAAATGAGGCAGACGAATCAAACGAGTAGATAACGCCGGGATACCCAATAAGTGGTGGCAATAAATGTCACACAAAAATTAGCGTATAAATTACGCATCAATTACAATACGAATGTCACAATATCCGAATAGAGAGCTCAGATACAATCGCGAGTGTCACACATAGGATAAATGTACAAAGGTACATAATAAGAAATATTCCCAAAAGGGTCTAATAGATATAACCAAATAGTAGGGAAGAGCAAGGAGCAAAATGGAGTTGTCTGTTATGACAATGACAACAATCAATAGTAATATCTACCGAACATTAATGTAGTGAAACTAGATATGCATCAGGACTGTATGAGTAGTAATCAGTGTGTCTCATAAACTGTCAGATCGACAGAGGTATCACACAAAAGAAAAAGTGATATTCAGCAAGAGTGGTATATATAGCAAAAAAAGGGTTTACTACGAGGGAAGAAGATATTTTAATATTCTCTACAGGAAGGCCATAAAGGTAAAACCCTCATTAAGGCCATTGGGGCTCAGAGAACCGAGCCTATGTATCCATCGAGCCTCCTCCTGTAATAGTCTCTTGTCTAGGTTACCAGCCCTAGGGCCAAGTTTTAATTGCGTAATGCCCCAGAATTGAAGGATCTTAGAGTCGCCCCCATGAACAGATCTCACATGTCTCGAAATAGAGGTATCCTCTTTCATATTAACACTGCTGACATGTCTGGAGATCCTTCTCCTGAGTTGCTGAGTGGTTTTGCCAACATACAATTTGGGGCACGGGCATCTGGCAACATATACAACATCGGTGGTTTGGCAATTAATAAAGTGTCTGATGGTAAATTGACAACCGTTTAGATGGTTAGTAAAACACTTGGTTTTGGGCATGTATATGCAGAAGGAACATCTGCCACAGGGGAAGGATCCCACTGCGGGAGATGAAAGCCATGTATCACGAGGGATGAGTGGTCTGGAGTAATGGCTCCGCGTTAAGAATTCTCGAAGATTTCTTCCACGTCTGAAGGTCACATTCGGAATGTCGGAAATAGCATCCGCTAAATCCGGATCAGACCGTAAAATGGCCCAATGCTTCTTCAAAATCTCAGAAACCTGAGTTGAACAGGTGTCAAAATTACCAATACACCTGATGTTGGAGGTTTCAGATCTTTCCTCTGTTTTAGTTCTGCCATAAAGCAGTTCCTCTCTAGGGGTGGCCATAGCTCTCGCATAAGCTCGATGTAGAGTTTTTTTGGGGTAACCTCTTGCCAAAAATTTATGGAAGAGGGTGTCACATTCTAATTTAAAAGTGTGTTCCTCGGAACAGTTCCTTCTGGCCCTGAGGTACTGACCAATGGGTATTCCCCTCTTAAGTGCTGGTGGATGAAAGCTGCCATATTGTAAAAAGCTATTGGTAGCGGTCTTTTTTCTAAAGACATTGGTGTGGACACCGCCACCAGAATCCAGAGAGATCTGAAGATCAAGGAAATCAATAGTGTTTTTATTTATGTGGTGAGTGAATTTCATGCCAATGTCATTGTGATTAAGTATGTCCATAAAATCAAGAAAAAGTGTAGTGTCACCATCCCAGAAGATCAGTATATCATCAATATACCTCCCCCAGAATAGTATGTGACATGTGAAAAAAAGTAAATCTTCGTTAAAAATTAAAGTGTCTTCCCACCACCCTAGAAATAAATTTGCGTATGTGGGTGCGCAAACTGTGCCCATAGCTGTGCCTTTTACCTGATGGTAGAATTTGCCATCAAATAAAAAATAATTGTGGGTGAGTAAGAATTTGAGAAGAGAAAGTATCAAAGTGTTGTGTGCCTGAAATTGTATACCCTTAGTGTTCAAAAAATACTGTACCGCCTGTAAACCCAAATCATGCTTAATATTAGTGTAGAGTGATTCTACGTCCACAGTGGCAATAAAAGTGGTGTCAGTGACATTGATCCCCTGGATTCTGGTGAGGGTGTCCTTAGTATCCCTCAAAAAAGAGGGTAAAGCTTTAACAAAAGGTGCCAACATTTCATCAACATATGTGCTAATGCCCTGTGTCAGGTTGTCATTTCCAGAGACAATAGGTCTCCCAGGGACTGGTCTAGTCTCCTTATGAATCTTTGGGAGTGCATAGAAAGTTGAAATAGTCGGAGTGGAATTGTACAAGAATTTGAATTCGTCCGGAGTGATAAGTTGCCTAGATTTAGCATCGTCCAATAAGGAGCGTAACTCAGATGTAAAAAGATTAGTAGGGTTCCTTTCCAAGATGACATATGTAGATCTGTCATCAAGTAATCTGTGTACCATGGATGTATAAAGATTGCGATCCATGATAACAATATTACCACCCTTATCTGAGGATTTTATAATAATTTCATTGTTATTACACAGAGTATCTAAAGCATCTTGTTCCATTTTATTCAAATTATTGGTGCCATGTTTGTTGGCTTTCAGTTTCCCCAATTCAGAGCTCACTAGTTTGACAAAAACGTCGATATGTGCATATTGTGCAAAGGGAGGAGTCATCCTTGATCGAGGTTTTAACGAAGAAAAAGGGCCGGTGGCTGAACTGATGCGATGTTCGTTTTCATCAGACAGGTCCTCAAGGGCCTGTAATGTCCTGCGTTCATCAAGGTCCATGGGATGTTCCTCACTGGTCTTGGTCTTAAAATATTTATGCAATGCCAATTTTCTGGCAAAAAGATGAACATCCTTAACCCAGGAGAACTCATCAAAGGCAAAGGTGGGAGTATAGGAAAGACCCCTCCGTAAGAGTGTCTCTTGGTGGGGACTTAACTGTATAGAGGAAAGATTACAGATCTGTAAATCGTCTGAGGTGTCATTAGCTGGAGTTATTTTGGTTGATTCCATGGAGTATGATGTGTCCCTAAAAAAGGGAAGGCATTCGGGGGACCACTCATCAGGGAACTGGTGGCAGATGTAGATATAGGGTTTCTCCCTAGGACGTCTACACTCGAAATTGTCCCCATAATATTTGGGGTCGATGGAATATTTGTAGTCGTGGTCGTAAAAGAGGGACGAGCCAGAGACGAGATTGATGGTGTAAACGAAGTAGATGAGATTAAACGTTGTCCATTGTGAGGCGAACATGGTGCAGAGAATTTCTGAGATGCAGCGGGTGCTCTCTTAGGCGGATTGTATTTATTGCCTCTGATTTTACGTTTTGCTCCCAGCCTGTTGTCATCAGAGGCTGGTCTAGAGTCGTCTGTTCCAGATACGTCAGACTCTGAAATATCCCCTGATCTATACGTGCGATTAGGGAATGATGTAGCTTGAGTGCGAGAGCGATAAGTGTATACCCGCCCCGTGTCAAAATCTCTGCGATCACGTATATATTTCCGGTGTTTTCTTTCTTTTATCTCTTTTTGTAGATGTTCTATATTTTTTTGTAATTTAAACTCACACTCAGCAAACTCAGGAGTTGAACTGAATGTACGTATATCTATAATTTCTTTCTCCAATTGTGTGCTTACCTTGCTAAAGTCTCTTTTTTCAAACTCCAGCAAGTAGTGAAGCATACGGAAAGAACAATCATTCAGAATCTGCTCCCATCCCTTCGTAAAGGTGTCATCATCACGATATGAATTTGGGATAATATTGATACGTAGGCCCCTATAGATGATTTTCTGTTGGATATATGTTTCCAAACTGGTTATCTCCCAGCAGGAGCGAACGTATTGTTTGTAAGTTTTCTGTAAGTCCTTAAAGGCCGATTGCACGTCACATTTATTCAAAGGTATATTCTCAATGGAAAAGACAAATGCCGCATCTGATGATAAATCATCAGGATTCAGATCTCTAGACAAGAAACCAGCCATAACAGGCAGGAAGCAATGAAAAAACCCTTAATTTAGCTAAGAATGGCTGAAAATAGTCAGAATGAACTACTGATGCATATCATAGACCAGAATATAAAGTACAGCGTAACAGGGTCTAATATACGGGTGATTAACCCAATTCAATATGAAAAGCAAAAGGAAAGACCCCTAGTGGCTGGCAGGGATGAATAAACAATGAGAAAAAAATGTGCCGAGGCACAGAGGTCCCAATTTCCCAGCCACCATAGAATGGTGTCAATGGTAGCAGTTAAAATATAACTTTTATTAGTGAATCAAACAGACAGACAGCAACACAAAGTTAAAATTGTATCAAAAGACGGCTCATGTGTATCGTAAAGATCAATGTGCACGCACCCAGCACATCGCTGGATGCAATGAGATAGACTGATTAGGCAGCTGCAGACTGCCGTTCGTGGGATCAGTCCCACACAGTTAGAGCAAGTAACTGAGCCGTCAGTGATTATTAAGATGGCGATAGCCCCCCCGACATGTTTCGTTACAGAAGTAACGTCCTCAGGGGATAACACGGGGCTAATGAGCGCGCGTGTAGAATCCTGCTCCTTATATAAGCTCGTATGCCTGACATATGTGTGACGTGTGTGGCAACGGCTCTACTCTCTGCCAATCAGGCAGTCATAAATGACGAGCCCCCATGCCGAGGAGAGTGACACGGCTGGGAGCCAATAGAGCACCGTGGCAATGTGTCAAATCATAACGGGAGCTGCGCGCGTGCGCACAGCAGCCGAAATGGGTAACTGTTATCCGAGAGTCTCTGTATGCAGGAAGAGTGACAGAACGGGCAGCCAATAAAGAGTTCAGAACGGCACTCAAATGAGGCAGACGAATCAAACGAGTAGATAACGCCGGGATACCCAATAAGTGGTGGCAATAAATGTCACACAAAAATTAGCGTATAAATTACGCATCAATTACAATACGAATGTCACAATATCCGAATAGAGAGCTCAGATACAATCGCGAGTGTCACACATAGGATAAATGTACAAAGGTACATAATAAGAAATATTCCCAAAAGGGTCTAATAGATATAACCAAATAGTAGGGAAGAGCAAGGAGCAAAATGGAGTTGTCTGTTATGACAATGACAACAATCAATAGTAATATCTACCGAACATTAATGTAGTGAAACTAGATATGCATCAGGACTGTATGAGTAGTAATCAGTGTGTCTCATAAACTGTCAGATCGACAGAGGTATCACACAAAAGAAAAAGTGATATTCAGCAAGAGTGGTATATATAGCAAAAAAAGGGTTTACTACGAGGGAAGAAGATATTTTAATATTCTCTACAGGAAGGCCATAAAGGTAAAACCCTCATTAAGGCCATTGGGGCTCAGAGAACCGAGCCTATGTATCCATCGAGCCTCCTCCTGTAATAGTCTCTTGTCTAGGTTACCAGCCCTAGGGCCAAGTTTTAATTGCGTAATGCCCCAGAATTGAAGGATCTTAGAGTCGCCCCCATGAACAGATCTCACATGTCTCGAAATAGAGGTATCCTCTTTCATATTAACACTGCTGACATGTCTGGAGATCCTTCTCCTGAGTTGCTGAGTGGTTTTGCCAACATACAATTTGGGGCACGGGCATCTGGCAACATATACAACATCGGTGGTTTGGCAATTAATAAAGTGTCTGATGGTAAATTGACAACCGTTTAGATGGTTAGTAAAACACTTGGTTTTGGGCATGTATATGCAGAAGGAACATCTGCCACAGGGGAAGGATCCCACTGCGGGAGATGAAAGCCATGTATCACGAGGGATGAGTGGTCTGGAGTAATGGCTCCGCGTTAAGAATTCTCGAAGATTTCTTCCACGTCTGAAGGTCACATTCGGAATGTCGGAAATAGCATCCGCTAAATCCGGATCATCCCATGGACCTTGATGAACGCAGGACATTACAGGCCCTTGAGGACCTGTCTGATGAAAACGAACATCGCATCAGTTCAGCCACCGGCCCTTTTTCTTCGTTAAAACCTCGATCAAGGATGACTCCTCCTTTTGCACAATATGCACATATCGACGTTTTTGTCAAACTAGTGAGCTCTGAATTGGGGAAACTGAAAGCCAACAAACATGGCACCAATAATTTGAATAAAATGGAACAAGATGCTTTAGATACTCTGTGTAATAACAATGAAATTATTATAAAATCCTCAGATAAGGGTGGTAATATTGTTATCATGGATCGCAATCTTTATACATCCATGGTACACAGATTACTTGATGACAGATCTACATATGTCATCTTGGAAAGGAACCCTACTAATCTTTTTACATCTGAGTTACGCTCCTTATTGGACGATGCTAAATCTAGGCAACTTATCACTCCGGACGAATTCAAATTCTTGTACAATTCCACTCCGACTATTTCAACTTTCTATGCACTCCCAAAGATTCATAAGGAGACTAGACCAGTCCCTGGGAGACCTATTGTCTCTGGAAATGACAACCTGACACAGGGCATTAGCACATATGTTGATGAAATGTTGGCACCTTTTGTTAAAGCTTTACCCTCTTTTTTGAGGGATACTAAGGACACCCTCACCAGAATCCAGGGGATCAATGTCACTGACACCACTTTTATTGCCACTGTGGACGTAGAATCACTCTACACTAATATTAAGCATGATTTGGGTTTACAGGCGGTACAGTATTTTTTGAACACTAAGGGTATACAATTTCAGGCACACAACACTTTGATACTTTCTCTTCTCAAATTCTTACTCACCCACAATTATTTTTTATTTGATGGCAAATTCTACCATCAGGTAAAAGGCACAGCTATGGGCACAGTTTGCGCACCCACATACGCAAATTTATTTCTAGGGTGGTGGGAAGACACTTTAATTTTTAACGAAGATTTACTTTTTTTCACATGTCACATACTATTCTGGGGGAGGTATATTGATGATATACTGATCTTCTGGGATGGTGACACTACACTTTTTCTTGATTTTATGGACATACTTAATCACAATGACATTGGCATGAAATTCACTCACCACATAAATAAAAACACTATTGATTTCCTTGATCTTCAGATCTCTCTGGATTCTGGTGGCGGTGTCCACACCAATGTCTTTAGAAAAAAGACCGCTACCAATAGCTTTTTACAATATGGCAGCTTTCATCCACCAGCACTTAAGAGGGGAATACCCATTGGTCAGTACCTCAGGGCCAGAAGGAACTGTTCCGAGGAACACACTTTTAAATTAGAATGTGACACCCTCTTCCATAAATTTTTGGCAAGAGGTTACCCCAAAAAAACTCTACATCGAGCTTATGCGAGAGCTATGGCCACCCCTAGAGAGGAACTGCTTTATGGCAGAACTAAAACAGAGGAAAGATCTGAAACCTCCAACATCAGGTGTATTGGTAATTTTGACACCTGTTCAACTCAGGTTTCTGAGATTTTGAAGAAGCATTGGGCCATTTTACGGTCTGATCCGGATTTAGCGGATGCTATTTCCGACATTCCGAATGTGACCTTCAGACGTGGAAGAAATCTTCGAGAATTCTTAACGCGGAGCCATTACTCCAGACCACTCATCCCTCGTGATACATGGCTTTCATCTCCCGCAGTGGGATCCTTCCCCTGTGGCAGATGTTCCTTCTGCATATACATGCCCTAAACCAAGTGTTTTACTAACCATCTAAACGGTTGTCAATTTACCATCAGACACTTTATTAATTGCCAAACCACCGATGTTGTATATGTTGCCAGATGCCCGTGCCCCAAATTGTATGTTGGCAAAACCACTCAGCAACTCAGGAGAAGGATCTCCAGACATGTCAGCAGTGTTAATATGAAAGAGGATACCTCTATTTCGAGACATGTGAGATCTGTTCATGGGGGCGACTCTAAGATCCTTCAATTCTGGGGCATTACGCAATTAAAACTTGGCCCTAGGGCTGGTAACCTAGACAAGAGACTATTACAGGAGGAGGCTCGATGGATACATAGGCTCGGTTCTCTGAGCCCCAATGGCCTTAATGAGGGTTTTACCTTTATGGCCTTCCTGTAGAGAATATTAAAATATCTTCTTCCCTCGTAGTAAACCCTTTTTTTGCTATATATACCACTCTTGCTGAATATCACTTTTTCTTTTGTGTGATACCTCTGTCGATCTGACAGTTTATGAGACACACTGATTACTACTCATACAGTCCTGATGCATATCTAGTTTCACTACATTAATGTTCGGTAGATATTACTATTGATTGTTGTCATTGTCATAACAGACAACTCCATTTTGCTCCTTGCTCTTCCCTACTATTTGGTTATATCTATTAGACCCTTTTGGGAATATTTCTTATTATGTACCTTTGTACATTTATCCTATGTGTGACACTCGCGATTGTATCTGAGCTCTCTATTCGGATATTGTGACATTCGTATTGTAATTGATGCGTAATTTATACGCTAATTTTTGTGTGACATTTATTGCCACCACTTATTGGGTATCCCGGCGTTATCTACTCGTTTGATTCGTCTGCCTCATTTGAGTGCCGTTCTGAACTCTTTATTGGCTGCCCGTTCTGTCACTCTTCCTGCATACAGAGACTCTCGGATAACAGTTACCCATTTCGGCTGCTGTGCGCACGCGCGCAGCTCCCGTTATGATTTGACACATTGCCACGGTGCTCTATTGGCTCCCAGCCGTGTCACTCTCCTCGGCATGGGGGCTCGTCATTTATGACTGCCTGATTGGCAGAGAGTAGAGCCGTTGCCACACACGTCACACATATGTCAGGCATACGAGCTTATATAAGGAGCAGGATTCTACACGCGCGCTCATTAGCCCCGTGTTATCCCCTGAGGACGTTACTTCTGTAACGAAACATGTCGGGGGGCTATCGCCATCTTAATAATCACTGACGGCTCAGTTACTTGCTCTAACTGTGTGGGACTGATCCCACGAACGGCAGTCTGCAGCTGCCTAATCAGTCTATCTCATTGCATCCAGCGATGTGCTGGGTGCGTGCACATTGATCTTTACGATACACATGAGCCGTCTTTTGATACAATTTTAACTTTGTGTTGCTGTCTGTCTGTTTGATTCACTAATAAAAGTTATATTTTAACTGCTACCATTGACACCATTCTATGGTGGCTGGGAAATTGGGACCTCTGTGCCTCGGCACATTTTTTTCTCATTGTTTATTCATCCCTGCCAGCCACTAGGGGTCTTTCCTTTTGCTTTTCATATTGAATTGGGTTAATCACCCGTATATTAGACCCTGTTACGCTGTACTTTATATTCTGGTCTATGATATGCATCAGTAGTTCATTCTGACTATTTTCAGCCATTCTTAGCTAAATTAAGGGTTTTTTCATTGCTTCCTGCCTGTTATGGCTGGTTTCTTGTCTAGAGATCTGAATCCTGATGATTTATCATCAGATGCGGCATTTGTCTTTTCCATTGAGAATATACCTTTGAATAAATGTGACGTGCAATCGGCCTTTAAGGACTTACAGAAAACTTACAAACAATACGTTCGCTCCTGCTGGGAGATAACCAGTTTGGAAACATATATCCAACAGAAAATCATCTATAGGGGCCTACGTATCAATATTATCCCAAATTCATATCGTGATGATGACACCTTTACGAAGGGATGGGAGCAGATTCTGAATGATTGTTCTTTCCGTATGCTTCACTACTTGCTGGAGTTTGAAAAAAGAGACTTTAGCAAGGTAAGCACACAATTGGAGAAAGAAATTATAGATATACGTACATTCAGTTCAACTCCTGAGTTTGCTGAGTGTGAGTTTAAATTACAAAAAAATATAGAACATCTACAAAAAGAGATAAAAGAAAGAAAACACCGGAAATATATACGTGATCGCAGAGATTTTGACACGGGGCGGGTATACACTTATCGCTCTCGCACTCAAGCTACATCATTCCCTAATCGCACGTATAGATCAGGGGATATTTCAGAGTCTGACGTATCTGGAACAGACGACTCTAGACCAGCCTCTGATGACAACAGGCTGGGAGCAAAACGTAAAATCAGAGGCAATAAATACAATCCGCCTAAGAGAGCACCCGCTGCATCTCAGAAATTCTCTGCACCATGTTCGCCTCACAATGGACAACGTTTAATCTCATCTACTTCGTTTACACCATCAATCTCGTCTCTGGCTCGTCCCTCTTTTACGACCACGACTACAAATATTCCATCGACCCCAAATATTATGGGGACAATTTCGAGTGTAGACGTCCTAGGGAGAAACCCTATATCTACATCTGCCACCAGTTCCCTGATGAGTGGTCCCCCGAATGCCTTCCCTTTTTTAGGGACACATCATACTCCATGGAATCAACCAAAATAACTCCAGCTAATGACACCTCAGACGATTTACAGATCTGTAATCTTTCCTCTATACAGTTAAGTCCCCACCAAGAGACACTCTTACGGAGGGGTCTTTCCTATACTCCCACCTTTGCCTTTGATGAGTTCTCCTGGGTTAAGGATGTTCATCTTTTTGCCAGAAAATTGGCATTGCATAAATATTTTAAGACCAAGACCAGTGAGGAACATCCCATGGACCTTGATGAACGCAGGACATTACAGGCCCTTGAGGACCTGTCTGATGAAAACGAACATCGCATCAGTTCAGCCACCGGCCCTTTTTCTTCGTTAAAACCTCGATCAAGGATGACTCCTCCTTTTGCACAATATGCACATATCGACGTTTTTGTCAAACTAGTGAGCTCTGAATTGGGGAAACTGAAAGCCAACAAACATGGCACCAATAATTTGAATAAAATGGAACAAGATGCTTTAGATACTCTGTGTAATAACAATGAAATTATTATAAAATCCTCAGATAAGGGTGGTAATATTGTTATCATGGATCGCAATCTTTATACATCCATGGTACACAGATTACTTGATGACAGATCTACATATGTCATCTTGGAAAGGAACCCTACTAATCTTTTTACATCTGAGTTACGCTCCTTATTGGACGATGCTAAATCTAGGCAACTTATCACTCCGGACGAATTCAAATTCTTGTACAATTCCACTCCGACTATTTCAACTTTCTATGCACTCCCAAAGATTCATAAGGAGACTAGACCAGTCCCTGGGAGACCTATTGTCTCTGGAAATGACAACCTGACACAGGGCATTAGCACATATGTTGATGAAATGTTGGCACCTTTTGTTAAAGCTTTACCCTCTTTTTTGAGGGATACTAAGGACACCCTCACCAGAATCCAGGGGATCAATGTCACTGACACCACTTTTATTGCCACTGTGGACGTAGAATCACTCTACACTAATATTAAGCATGATTTGGGTTTACAGGCGGTACAGTATTTTTTGAACACTAAGGGTATACAATTTCAGGCACACAACACTTTGATACTTTCTCTTCTCAAATTCTTACTCACCCACAATTATTTTTTATTTGATGGCAAATTCTACCATCAGGTAAAAGGCACAGCTATGGGCACAGTTTGCGCACCCACATACGCAAATTTATTTCTAGGGTGGTGGGAAGACACTTTAATTTTTAACGAAGATTTACTTTTTTTCACATGTCACATACTATTCTGGGGGAGGTATATTGATGATATACTGATCTTCTGGGATGGTGACACTACACTTTTTCTTGATTTTATGGACATACTTAATCACAATGACATTGGCATGAAATTCACTCACCACATAAATAAAAACACTATTGATTTCCTTGATCTTCAGATCTCTCTGGATTCTGGTGGCGGTGTCCACACCAATGTCTTTAGAAAAAAGACCGCTACCAATAGCTTTTTACAATATGGCAGCTTTCATCCACCAGCACTTAAGAGGGGAATACCCATTGGTCAGTACCTCAGGGCCAGAAGGAACTGTTCCGAGGAACACACTTTTAAATTAGAATGTGACACCCTCTTCCATAAATTTTTGGCAAGAGGTTACCCCAAAAAAACTCTACATCGAGCTTATGCGAGAGCTATGGCCACCCCTAGAGAGGAACTGCTTTATGGCAGAACTAAAACAGAGGAAAGATCTGAAACCTCCAACATCAGGTGTATTGGTAATTTTGACACCTGTTCAACTCAGGTTTCTGAGATTTTGAAGAAGCATTGGGCCATTTTACGGTCTGATCCGGATTTAGCGGATGCTATTTCCGACATTCCGAATGTGACCTTCAGACGTGGAAGAAATCTTCGAGAATTCTTAACGCGGAGCCATTACTCCAGACCACTCATCCCTCGTGATACATGGCTTTCATCTCCCGCAGTGGGATCCTTCCCCTGTGGCAGATGTTCCTTCTGCATATACATGCCCAAAACCAAGTGTTTTACTAACCATCTAAACGGTTGTCAATTTACCATCAGACACTTTATTAATTGCCAAACCACCGATGTTGTATATGTTGCCAGATGCCCGTGCCCCAAATTGTATGTTGGCAAAACCACTCAGCAACTCAGGAGAAGGATCTCCAGACATGTCAGCAGTGTTAATATGAAAGAGGATACCTCTATTTCGAGACATGTGAGATCTGTTCATGGGGGCGACTCTAAGATCCTTCAATTCTGGGGCATTACGCAATTAAAACTTGGCCCTAGGGCTGGTAACCTAGACAAGAGACTATTACAGGAGGAGGCTCGATGGATACATAGGCTCGGTTCTCTGAGCCCCAATGGCCTTAATGAGGGTTTTACCTTTATGGCCTTCCTGTAGAGAATATTAAAATATCTTCTTCCCTCGTAGTAAACCCTTTTTTTGCTATATATACCACTCTTGCTGAATATCACTTTTTCTTTTGTGTGATACCTCTGTCGATCTGACAGTTTATGAGACACACTGATTACTACTCATACAGTCCTGATGCATATCTAGTTTCACTACATTAATGTTCGGTAGATATTACTATTGATTGTTGTCATTGTCATAACAGACAACTCCATTTTGCTCCTTGCTCTTCCCTACTATTTGGTTATATCTATTAGACCCTTTTGGGAATATTTCTTATTATGTACCTTTGTACATTTATCCTATGTGTGACACTCGCGATTGTATCTGAGCTCTCTATTCGGATATTGTGACATTCGTATTGTAATTGATGCGTAATTTATACGCTAATTTTTGTGTGACATTTATTGCCACCACTTATTGGGTATCCCGGCGTTATCTACTCGTTTGATTCGTCTGCCTCATTTGAGTGCCGTTCTGAACTCTTTATTGGCTGCCCGTTCTGTCACTCTTCCTGCATACAGAGACTCTCGGATAACAGTTACCCATTTCGGCTGCTGTGCGCACGCGCGCAGCTCCCGTTATGATTTGACACATTGCCACGGTGCTCTATTGGCTCCCAGCCGTGTCACTCTCCTCGGCATGGGGGCTCGTCATTTATGACTGCCTGATTGGCAGAGAGTAGAGCCGTTGCCACACACGTCACACATATGTCAGGCATACGAGCTTATATAAGGAGCAGGATTCTACACGCGCGCTCATTAGCCCCGTGTTATCCCCTGAGGACGTTACTTCTGTAACGAAACATGTCGGGGGGGCTATCGCCATCTTAATAATCACTGACGGCTCAGTTACTTGCTCTAACTGTGTGGGACTGATCCCACGAACGGCAGTCTGCAGCTGCCTAATCAGTCTATCTCATTGCATCCAGCGATGTGCTGGGTGCGTGCACATTGATCTTTACGATACACATGAGCCGTCTTTTGATACAATTTTAACTTTGTGTTGCTGTCTGTCTGTTTGATTCACTAATAAAAGTTATATTTTAACTGCTACCATTGACACCATTCTATGGTGGCTGGGAAATTGGGACCTCTGTGCCTCGGCACATTTTTTTCTCAGTTGCTTACAACAGTTCTCTTACAACAATCATACCAGCGAGTCCAAACAGAAGACACTGTTCCTTATTGTCTATGGCCAGCACCCACGAATTCCTGTCCCGGTCACTGTTACGTCCGAGGTGCCTGCTGCTGACACGGCCTTTGGGGACTTTCTGCAGATCTGGCAGCAGACTCTATCCTCCATCCTGCTGGCGGTCGACCGCATGAAGTGGAAGGCGGACACAAGGAGAAGAGAACCCCCTCAGTTTCTTCCTGGCACGAAGGTCTGGCTGTCCTCCAGGAATATTCGACTGAGGGTGCCGTCGTACAAATTTTCTCACAGGTTCCTCGGTCCCTTCGAGATCCTGCAGCAGATCAACCCTGTCGCCTCCAAGCTTTGGCTGCCTCCTACCCTCAAGATCCCCAACTCCTTCCATGTTTCTCTCCTGAAGCCAGTGGTTCTGAACCGCTTTACCAAGACTCCAAGCCCTGCGGTTGCCTCCAGCGGCCCTTCAGACACCTTCGAGGTTAAGGAGATCTTGGACATTAAAAAAGTAAGAGGAAGAACCTTTTTATTTAGTGGATTAGAAGGGATTTGGTCCAGAAGAGAGGGCCTGGGAGTCAGAGGAGACTCTCAACGCTCCTACCCTCATTAAGAGGTTTCACTCTTGTTCTGGTTCCAAGAGGTGGGGGCGTAAGTGTTAGGGATCTGCCAGGTACTACGTCTAGGTATACTCCTGGGATTAATCAATCCACACCTGAGGCCAGACCTGTTCGACTGACACCATCTCCCACCAACCAGGGTGGCAGGCTCAGGAGTGGGAGAGCCTATCGCGGCCTGGTCAGTCGGAGTTAGCTCCGCCCCCTGTCCTTTATTACCTGCTGTGTTCTCCTCCTCAGTGCTTGTAATTCTTTTGGATTCCTGGACCCACTGCTGCTTGCTCCAGCCTGCTTCTGCCGTGCTTCTGCCTTGCTGCTGTTCTGCTTAACCCGCTTTGCCTTGCCTCCGGCTTGCTTCCTCCTCCGTGCTCACTTGGGTATACTCCACTTCATCCTGGTCCTGACAACTCATTCACCGCTCCGTTTCCTCGCGGCGTTCCGTGGGCTACTGCCCCTTCCCTTGCGTGTTCCCTGTTTGTTCTCCCGTGCACTTAGACAGCGTAGGGACCGCCGCCCAGTTGTACCCCGTCGCCTAGGGCGGGTCGTTGCAAGTAGGCAGGGACAGGGCGGTGGGTAGATTAGGGCTCACTTTCCCTTCACCTCCTTCCTGCCATTACATAATTACAAGCCCCTAACCTAGTCTACCATTTCCCCTACGCTGACGCTATCATGGACCCCCTTGAGACCCTGACCCAGCAGATGCAGGGCCTCTCCCTACAGGTCCAGGCCCTGGCCCAGAGGGTCAACCAGGGTGACGCTGCCGTAGTAGTTCCCCTCCCCTCACCTCTAGAACCCGACCTCAAGTTACCTGACCGGTTCTCAGGGGACCGTAAGACGTTTCTCTCCTTCCGGGAGAGTTGCAGACTGTATTTCCGCCTTAAACCCCACTCCTCAGGTTCCGAGAACCAGCGGGTGGGTATCATCATATCCCGACTCCAGGAAGGGCCCCAAGAGTGGGCCTTCTCCTTGGCTCCTGACGCCCCTGAACTTTCCTCTGTTGATCGCTTTTTCTCTGCCCTCGGACTCATTTACGACGAGACTGACAGGACTGCTTTAGCCGAGAGTCAGCTGGTGACCTTACGTCAGGGTAGGAGACCGGTTGAGGAGTACTGTTCTGATTTTAGAAACTGTTGCGTAGCTTCTCGGTGGAACGATCCGGCCCTAAAGTGCCGGTTTAGGTTAGGATTATCTGACGCCCTGAAGGATCTGCTGGTTAGTTACCCCTCTTCTGACTCCCTTGACCAGGTTATGGCCCTAGCAGTACGACTTGACCGACGTCTCAGGGAACGTCAGCTTGAACGCTTCAATGTGCTCCCCTCTGACTTTTCTGCGATTCCCCCCGAGGTCCCGTCTCCTCGCCCCTCCACGGAGGACTCGGAGGTACCTATGCAACTCGGGGCCTCCATGTCCCCTCGACAACGTAGGGAGTTTCGCAGAATGAATGGTCTCTGCTTCTACTGTGGGGACGACAAGCATCTTCTGAACACCTGTCCCAGGCGCAAGAATAAAAAGCCGGAAAACTTCCGCGCCTAAGTGATCATCGGGGAGGTCACTTGGGCGCACAGGTATTTCCCGTTAATGTGAAACGCAATAAAATTTTGCTTCCCTTTCAGGTCTCGTTTGCTGGCCGGTCTGCCACTGGCAGTGCCTTCGTGGATTCTGGCTCATCTGCTAATATAATGCCTATGGAATTTGCTATGTCTCTAAAAATGCCTTTTATTGATTTACCTTATCCTATCCCTGTAGTAGGTATCGACTCAACTCCCCTTGCTAATGGTTATTTTACTCAGCATACTCCTGTTTTTGAACTCCTGGTTGGCTCCATGCATTTGGAGCAGTGCTCTGTACTGGTGATGCAGGGATTATCGTCTGATCTGGTATTAGGTCTTCCCTGGTTGCAGTTGCATAATCCCACGTTTGATTGGAATACTGGGGATCTCACCAAATGGGGTAGTGAATGTCTTATGTCATGTCTTTCTGTTAACTCTATTTCTCCCCGGGAGGAGGTAAACACGCTTCCTGAGTTTGTTCAGGACTTCGCCGATGTGTTTTCTATGGAGGCCTCCGAGGTGTTGCCCCCCCATAGAGATTACGATTGCGCCATCGATTTGGTGCCTGGTGCCAAGCTTCCTAAGGGTAGGATATTTAATCTTTCATGTCCTGAACGTGAAGCTATGAGGGTGTATATCCAAGAATGTCTGGCCAAGGGTTTCATTCGCCCCTCGACTTCTCCTGTAGGTGCTGGCTTCTTCTTTGTGGGGAAGAAGGATGGTGGTCTTAGGCCGTGCATTGATTATCGTAACCTGAATAAGGTCACCGTAAGGAACCAGTACCCACTTCCTTTGATTCCGGATCTTTTTAATCAGGTTCAGGGAGCCCAATGGTTTTCTAAGTTCGATCTACGGGGGGCATATAACCTTATCCGCATCAAAGAGGGGGATGAGTGGAAAACTGCGTTCAACACACCCGAGGGTCATTTCGAATACCTGGTCATGCCCTTTGGGTTGTGTAATGCCCCTGCTGTCTTCCAGAATTTTATTAATGAAATCCTGAGAGATTACCTGGGTAATTTTCTTGTTGTGTACCTTGATGACATACTGGTGTTTTCCAAGGACTGGTCCTCCCACGTGGAGCATGTCAGGAAGGTGCTCCAGGTCCTTCGGGAGAATAATCTGTTTGCTAAGACTGAAAAATGTGTCTTTGGGGTACAGGAGATACCATTTTTAGGGCAAATCCTCACTCCTCATGAATTCCGCATGGACCCTGCCAAGGTTCAGGCTGTGGCGGAATGGGTCCAACCTGCCTCCCTTAAGGCGTTACAGTGTTTTTTAGGGTTCACCAACTATTACAGGAGATTTATTGCCAACTTCTCGGTCGTCGCTAAGCCTCTTACGGACCTTACTCGCAAGGGTGCTGATGTCCTCCATTGGCCCCCTGAGGCCGTCCAGGCCTTTGAGACCTTCAAGAAGTGCTTTATCTCGGCCCCCGTGCTGATTCAGCCCAACCAAGAGGAGCCATTTATTGTGGAGGTTGACGCATCCGAGGTGGGAGTGGGGGCCGTCTTGTCCCAGGGTACCAGCTCCTTCACCCATCTCCGCCCCTGTGCTTACTTCTCTAGGAAGTTTTCGCCCACGGAGAGTAACTATGATATTGGCAACCGCGAACTTCTAGCCATTAAATGGGCTTTTGAAGAGTGGCGGCACTTCCTGGAGGGGGCCAGACACCAGGTAACGGTCCTTACGGATCACAAGAATCTGGTTTTCCTAGAATCGGCCCGGAGGCTTAATCCTAGACAAGCTCGGTGGGCACTATTCTTTACCAGATTTAATTTCTTGGTTACCTATAGGGCTGGGTCCAAGAATATTAAGGCTGATGCCCTGTCACGTAGTTTCATGGCCAATCCTCCTTCCGAGAAGGATCCTGCTTGTATTTTACCCCCTGGTATAATCGTTTCTGCCACGGATTCTGATTTAGCTTCTGATATCGCGGCTGATCAGGGTGCAGCTCCCGGGAACGTCCCTGGGGACAAACTGTTTGTTCCCCTGCAATACCGGCTAAGGGTATTCAGGGAAAACCATGACTCCGCTCTATCTGGTCATCCTGGCATCTTGGGCACCAAACACCTCATTACCAGAAACTATTGGTGGCCTGGGTTGCCTAAAGACGTTAGGGCTTACGTCGCCGCTTGTGAGGTTTGCGCTAGGTCCAAAACCCCTAGGTCCCGACCTGCGGGCCTACTACGTTCCTTGCCCATTCCCCAGAGACCTTGGACCCATATCTCCATGGATTTTATCACCGATTTGCCTCCATCTCAGGGCAAGTCGGTGGTGTGGGTGGTAGTAGACCGCTTCAGCAAGATGTGCCACTTTGTGCCCCTTAAGAAGCTACCTAACGCCAAGACGTTAGCTTCTTTGTTTGTGAAACACATCCTGCGTCTCCATGGGGCCCCAGTCAATATCGTTTCTGACAGAGGGGTACAATTTGTTTCCTTATTTTGGAGAGCCTTTTGTAAAAAGTTGGAGATTGATCTGTCCTTCTCCTCCGCCTTCCATCCCGAAACTAATGGCCAAACGGAGAGGACTAACCAGTCCCTGGAACAATATTTAAGATGTTTCATCTCTGACTGTCAATATGATTGGGTCTCATTCATTCCCCTTGCTGAATTTTCCCTCAATAACCGGGTCAGTAGCTCGTCAGGGGTCTCCCCGTTTTTCTGTAATTTCGGGTTTAACCCAAGGTTCTCCTCCGTTTCCCCTGGTTGTTCCAATAATCCTGAGGTAGAGGATGTTCATCGGGAACTGTGCACTGTCTGGGCCCAGGTTCAGAAGAACCTAGAGGCGTCCCAGAGTGCACAAAAGATTCAGGCGGATAGTAGACGTTCTGCTAACCCCCGGTTTGTCGTCGGGGATTTGGTCTGGTTGTCGTCCAGGAACTTGCGCCTTAAGGTCCCATCCAGGAAGTTTGCTCCCCGATTTATTGGGCCTTATAAGATCATTGAAGTCCTCAACCCGGTATCCTTCCGTCTGGAGCTGCCCCCATCCTTTCGCATACATGACGTCTTCCATGCCTCCCTCCTTAAACGCTGCTCCCCGTCCTGGTCCCCCTCGAGGAAACCTCCTGTTCCCGTTCTCACCCCTGAGGGGGTGGAATTCGAGGTGGCCAAGATTATGGACAGTAGGATGGTCCAGGGCTCCCTCCAGTACCTGGTCCATTGGAGAGGGTACGGGCCGGAGGAGAGGACTTGGGTACCTGCCCGTGATGTTCACGCTGGGGTATTGATCAGGAGGTTCCACCTTCTCTTCCCTACTAAACCGGGTCCTCTTAGTAAGGGTCCGGTGGCCCCTCATAAAAGGGGGAGTACTGTTAGGGATCTGCCAGGTACTACGTCTAGGTATACTCCTGGGATTAATCAATCCACACCTGAGGCCAGACCTGTTCGACTGACACCATCTCCCACCAACCAGGGTGGCAGGCTCAGGAGTGGGAGAGCCTATCGCGGCCTGGTCAGTCGGAGTTAGCTCCGCCCCCTGTCCTTTATTACCTGCTGTGTTCTCCTCCTCAGTGCTTGTAATTCTTTTGGATTCCTGGCCCCACTGCTGCTTGCTCCAGCCTGCTTCTGCCGTGCTTCTGCCTTGCTGCTGTTCTGCTTAACCCACTTTGCCTTGCCTCCGGCTTGCTTCCTCCTCCGTGCTCACTTCGGTATACTCCACTTCATCCTGGTCCTGACAACTCATTCACCGCTCCGTTTCCTCGCGGCGTTCCGTGGGCTACTGCCCCTTCCCTTGCGTGTTCCCTGTTTGTTCTCCCGTGCACTTAGACAGCGTAGGGACCGCCGCCCAGTTGTACCCCGTCGCCTAGGGCGGGTCGTTGCAAGTAGGCAGGGACAGGGCGGTGGGTAGATTAGGGCTCACTTTCCCTTCACCTCCTTCCTGCCATTACAGTAAGAGGGGGGATACTGTAACATCCGTGGTCGCTGACCACGAACTTCCATCCAGTCGACGCCCTTCTCTCAAGACATGTCTGCACATATGGCCGTCCTGCTCCACAGTGACCACCAGGGTGCACTCACGAGCTCAGTCCAGACTTAAGAAGCCAGAGCGCACGCATGTTGGTGATTGAGCTAATTGCTCCAGAGCAGCCTGGGCTATAAGAAGGTCCCAGCCCCATCCTCCCACGCCTGAGCTTTATTGTTGTATTCCAAGTCTTTCTTGCAAATGGTCCCCTAGTGTTTCCTGCTCCCAGTGTTCCCTGTTCCTGTATCCTTTACCTTTATCCTGATCTAGTGCCGTGCTTAGCTGTAACTTTGCTGTGCTGTATACCACGCCTGTCCTGCTTCTCCACGCCTGACGTCTACCTGCTGCCTAGTTCCTGCCAAGCCTGCCTTGCTACTGTCCGAGCTGCCACAGGTACCTATATAAATTATAGACTCTGACCAAGGCGGTACGGCCCAGTGGGACCACGAACCCTACGTGACAAATACTACCACACCATAACCACATAGTGACTGAATAATACCCCCATAATGTTACTGTATAATACCACCACACCTCAACCACAACCACATAGTGACTGAATAATACCCCCATACTTTTACTGAATAAAAACCACTATACAACACCATGTAGTGAACATATAGTTGTCCAGTCCCTAAAAATGTATGGCCTATCCTCAGGAAAGGCCATCAATAGCTGATGGGTCGAGGTCCCACTCCTGGGATCCCCTGTTTTGAAGGGGCTGCAGCGCTCGTACGAGTGCTGCTTCCCCTTAATTTCTACTTGCTCCCTGTGAATCACTGACATGGATGTAGCGGCGATTCACAGTATTGCAGCCTTCTCTAAATACTGTGAATCGCCGCTACATCCATGTCGGCGTTTCACCGAGAGCAAGTAGAAATGAGCGCTGCGGCCCCTTCAAAACAGCCGATCGGCGGGGGTCCCGGAAGTGGGACCTCGACCCATCAGCTATTGATGGCCTATCCTGAGGATAGGCCATCAATTTTTAGGGACTAGACAACCCCTTTAATGCAAACTGTCGGGGGGAAACGTCAACTCCCAGCAGGTCCTGAAGGTCGACCGGTGTCAGGGCATGCTGGGAGTTATAGTTCCACATGGAGGGGATGGGGATAACACAGTATTTTTTTTGCATATTTACTTTCTTTATTTACCTACTTGTGGAGACTTGAGAGGACTGAGGGTGGACACACTTTTCTATGAAGATGCTAGACTGAGTCTGACTGATTTTTCAGCTCAGCTCTGTGTGAGCAGTAAACCCGCCGCTGCGCTGTAGACAAAAGGCTGGGAATACATGTGCACGCAGAGCAGCAAGAAGCTGCACCGTGATAGTGTTAGAGTATGGAGGAGGCGGGCCAATTACAGAGGAGGCGGGGCTTAGAACAGAGACTTAGAACTGAGGAGCCGTGTCAGTGGTTGAGGAGGGGCCGGGACACGGCCATGAAAAATAAATTTATGACAGCTAGCAACACTGGCTTGGCAGCAGGCTGCTTGCTTGATGCAGAGGCCAGTGCACCACACAGCAGAGTGGCATGATGACAGGGTAGCGCTACTCAGAGAGAGGAAGAGGTGAGCAGGAAGCGGCCCACAGCGTACACCAGCCCATCTGGCATTTGCCACAATTCCCAGGTAGGCAGTCCAGCCCTGTTGAGGACTCCACCTCAAAGTGCGATGCAAGCACTGCAACAATTAAAATTTACGTTTTACAAAGACAGCTAGACATAGGACTCTCTGAGGGCAGCATAAAGGTGTTGAAAAATTCCCTTTAACCCCTTACCGCCGCAGCCACTTTTAAACCAAATGACAGAGCGTCATTTTTAAATTCGGACATGTGTTACTTTATGTGGTAATAACTTTGGAGTGCTTTTATTCATCCAAGCGATTTTGAGATTGTTTTCTCGTGACATATTGTACTTTGTTAGTGAAATTTGGTCAATAAATTCAATATCTATTTGTGAAAAACACCCAAATTTAGAGAAAATGTGCAAAAATTTGCATTTTTCTCATTTTAAATGTATCTGTTGTAAGACAGATAGTTATACCACACAGAATAGTTACTAGTTCACATATCACATATGTCTACTTTATGTTGGCATCGTTTTTTGAACATTCTTTTATTTTTCTAGGACATTACAAGGCTTATAAGTTTAGCAGCAATTTCTTAAATTTTTAAGAAAATTTCAAAAGCCTATTTGGGAGCCTGGTCTAGGGAGTCAGAAGAGGGATAGCTAACTAGCAGGTCTTTCAGGGCATTCGACAGACCCAACCTAAACTGGCACCTTAAGGCAGGGTCATTCCACCGAGAAGCTACGCACCACTTCCGAAAGTCAGAGCAATACTCCTCAACAGGTCTCTTACCCTGACGTAAGGTCACCAGCTGACTCTCGGCAAAGGCA